>NC_071103.1:41210000-41510000 GCF_024256425.1 Clarias gariepinus
CATGTTTAATTTTTGCTTAAAGGCCATTAAAATATCTGGTGGATATTAAAATATCTGTGGATAACACCAGCTGCATATCAGTCTCTATCTGGTTCTTTTATATTAAAATATCATTTTTTAAAAATATTAAAGATGGAACTGTTTAATTCTGTTTCCCCCCTAAAGTATCAGACGTTTTGCAATTCTGTGTTCAGAATATACAGAAGACCTGACCAAACATCAACTGTTGCACTGTGAGGTCATCCCTCCTACAACTCCCTCAACAGCTTGTAACACTTGGATTTAATTAAACCGCTAGTTACTTTGCTACGGGGTCGAGAATCAAAATACGGGTTTTTAAACTGCACTTCCGGTATTGCGCAATCAAGACAGGACAAGTAAAGACGCGACACAATAACCATATATAAACCAAACCAACGTGTATTAAACCAACCAACAAACAAACAAACAAACAAGGTGCACCAAAAACCAATATATACAAAATATATACAAATATAAACAATGTGTGAGATGTATGCGGGTGTGTGAGTGCGTGTATGATTGTCCAGAGTCAATGTTATTGCAGTAAGTGAAATGATGCACGGGAGAGATTGGCTCGGCCTCACCGGTATTGATGACAAATCCGGGAGCTCGAGCAACGGAAAGAGAGGTGAATTGTTAGTGTCTATGAGGAATAATCCAACCAAAGAAAAGTACTCCTTTCGAACCATCCAACAAACTCTCTCTCAGAAGAAACAGCGCGCTAGGTAAATCTCTCCGTCCCGAGCCACTTGCCGGTTCCGGCTTTATACCGGCCCACGTGACCCGACGCCGCTTCCGGGTTCGCTCGCGCTGCGATCGCGCATGCTCGCGAGAGCTTACCCTGTGACCAACACTGTCAATGGGGACAAATAAAACCAGATCGGGCAATTTTACGAGCACAGGTGAGCCGCATTAGCTCCTTAATCCATTTCCCTGTTAGTTAAAATGCCCTTTTATGTGGCTGCGCTACATAGACCCCCCCCCCAAGCCTCCGGCGTCTGAGGAGAACGTCCGTAAAAGCGCTTTAGATTAACCACGTTCACTGTATCAGTTTTTTGTGGATTGCCCCAAGACACTGTGTAGTTGATTGGTTTTTTTTTGGTTTTTATTTCTGCTGGTCCCTCCCACTTGGGCGCTAGCTTGGCAGAAAATCTTTTCGCTGCGGAGGAGAGTGGGTGAGTTTTTATCCAAACTAGATCTCCCGGTTTAAAGTGCGCATCTTTTCTCCGGGCATTGTAGTATCTAGCTTGTTTGGACTGTTGTTGTTTTACTCTTTGTCTCACCTCCTCCGTGATAAGTCGTTGTCTGTCCAGTAGTGAGTAGGCGGTGTGATCAGGTGTTGGAGGGTGATTCATGAGCCTTTCGAGTGGCCCTTTTAGTTGCCGACCCAGTGTGAGTTCTGCAGGTGTCTTTCCCGTAGTTTCCTGTTGGGCTGTATTGATGGCGAATCTGAGCTCTGGTAACCATTGGTCCCAGTTTTGGTGATGGTCCCCGACGTATGAAGCGATCATTGTCTTCAGAGTTCGGTTAACTCGTTCCGTCAGGTTCGTTTGTGGGTGGTAGCTCGTAGTTAGCTTTTGGACGCTCCCCCAGGTTTGGCAGAGGTGTGCCAAGAGCTGAGACGTAAACTGTGGTCCTCGATCGGAAACTAGATATTTGGGGACTCCCCATCTAGTAAAGATTTCCTCTCTTAGCACTTTCACCAGTTTTGGCGTCTTCACATCCCTGAGGGGAAACATCTCCACCCATTTGGTGAAATAATCTACCACCACCAGCAGATATTCATTTTGCCTTTTACTTCGGGGAAAAGGACCCATGATGTCCAATCCCACGGTGTGTCTTGGCTCTGGAACCTCCGTGCTCTGTAGTAGCCCACTAGGTCTAGTGTTTTCCATTTTATATTGTTGACACACGCTGCAAGTTCTCACATAGTGCCAGACGTCTTTCCGCACCGTGGGCCACCATGCCACATCTAGTAACCTCAGCAGGGTTTTTAGTTGCCCCAGGTGTCCTCCCAAGGGATTGTCATGATAGTAGTGTAAAAAGTTCTTTATTAATGACTGGGGGACAACTAATTGAAATTTTTCTACGTGTCTTACCGGTGCCCGGCGTAACGTCCATCGGGTGAGACGAGAGCTGGTTTTCGGGCAGTTGAAGGCCCATGACAGGGCGGCATGGTCGGTAAAGACCTCAAAAGCACGACCTTCTAGATAGTGCCTCCATTTTTCTACAGCCCAGACCACGGCCAAACACTCCTTTTCTGATGTGGAGTAATTCTGCTCAGCTCCTCTCAACATTCGTGAGGCGTAAGCTACTGCTCGTTCTCCTTCTGCTGACGTTTGGGTGAGGATGGCTCCCAGGCCCACTTCGCTGGCGTCGGTGTGCAATTGGAATGGCAGATTTAGGTTCGGTTGTATTAGTACTGGTGGGTTTTGAAGTGCGTGTTTGATGACATCCATGCTGTTCTGGCATTCTTCGGTCCACTCCCATTTTACTCCCTTCCTTTTTAAATTATTTAATGGAGCTGTTATGTCGGCAAAGTGGGGAATGAACTTGTGATACCAGCCCGCGAGACCCAGAAAACGTTGAAGAGATTTTAAGTCTTGAGGAGGAGGATATTCTGCCACCGCCTTTGTTTTCTCCGGGTCTAACTGCACACCTTCTTCAGAGATGACATGACCGAGGAACTTCAGCCGCCTTTTGAAGAAATGACACTTCTTCATGTTGAGGGAGAGATTGGCTTGGGTGAGTCTGGAAAATACTGCGTTGAGATGCATTCTATGTTGTTCTAGGGATTGTGAGTAAATAATAATGTCATCTATATAGACGAAGCAATACTTTCCTCTTAGATCCGCCAAGACTTTCTCCATCAGTCGTTGGAACGTTGCAGCTGCGTTTCTGAGTCCGTAGGGCATGGACCGGAATTGAAACAGACCTTTGGTAGTGATGAAGGCGGTCTTCTCACAGCTGTCTCTCTCCATCTCCACCTGCCAGTAACCGGATTGCAGATCCAATGTTGAGAACCAGGAGGCGCCATCCAGTGATTCAATGATGTCGTGTATTAAAGGCATTGGATATGCATCAGGTTTGGTCTTGCTGTTCAATTTTCTAAAATCTACACAGAAACGGTAAGTCCCATCGGGTTTAGGTACTAAAACAACAGGTGACGACCATGACGAACATGAAGGTTCGATGATGTTGTCCTTCAGCATCTGGTCGACTTGATCTTCTATAATCTTTTTCTTTAAGGGTGATACTCTGTATGCTCTGGATCTAAATGGGGTGTCGTCAGATAAAGTGATTTTGTGTCTCTCCAATGCTGTTTTGCCCAAGATGTTGGAGGTGGTGCGGGGCCAAGCGGCCATTAGTTTCAGCAGCTCCTCTTCATTGTCGGTGTCCCAGGATGTCACCCTTTTTGTGTTTTCCTCCGCACATAGGAGATCATCAGGAGTCACCGGTAAGGCTAGATACAGGTTAGCTGTAGCCGGGAGATGAGGGTGTCTCCTTTGAGCAGACTTAGATGGCGCAGAGTGGGGTTGGGACATTATGAAGGGATGATAAGTGACTCCCTCCTCTGTTTTCAGCCCGTACTCCCCGCGTGCGACGTCCAAGGTGGCTCCTGTGGCTTTTAAGAAGTCCAGCCCCACGATCAGAGGGAAAGCCAGGTGAGAGTTGCTCATGACGTATGTGTCCAGCTCACATTCGATAGTGTGCCAGATGTAATGAAGCCTTCGCTGGGTTTGCGCCTGGTGTGTTTTCCCATCAGCCATAACAAACTTCTGAGGAGAAGGAACATCACACCTGACTTCCTGTTCGCAGAGCTGCTTCCATAGATGTTCCCTCATCAGCGTGTAGGAGCTTCCTGTATCGACCACAGCATTCACCTTCCTTCCTTGCACTGTTACTGGAACCAGGAGAAGCGAAGGAGTTGCCAGAGGTTGAGCAATGGAGAGTCCCGCTGCGTGCCTTGAAAGAACTCGCTCACCTGCCTTCTTATGACTCTTTTCCTTGTTGTGCTGGGAGTCCACCTTCTGCCAATAGTCTTTGGAGCTCTTGCAGTCTTTTTCCACCCTAGAACCTATCTTCACAAGCTGTTCCACGGTGTTCACTGTTCCTCTCATACATCCTGCCACTCTTGGGTTGATGTTATTCAGGATTCGCCCCACTAGTTCTTCCTCTGAGATATCAGGCTTCCACTTCATACAGAGGGCGCGGTAGTCATAGGCGAAGTCTCTAAGGCGTTGACTGGGCTGCTGTACCAGAGACCTTAAGTTTTCTTCCACTTCTGTGAGGTAGTCATCCGGTAAGAAAGCCGCCATAAATGCCTGTTTAAAAGACCTCCAGTCCTTCACCTTGCCTTTCTCTGCCTTCCACCAGCTCAGAGCAGGTCCTCGTAGCACCGTGCTGAGGGTTCCTAACAGTTCTGGGCCGGGCAGTGGTCTGATCTCCAGATAGTTTTCACACTGTTCGATGAAATTAAGAACATCCGCCGTCTCTGAAGCGTCGCCAAAGGCTGGAAACTCCATGGGTGGTCGGCCATAAAAGGAAGAAGAAGAGGGTGAAACTGAGGAGGTAAGCTGAGCAGAAGCGTGTGGTTGGACACAAGGAGAAATGTCGTATGTTTCATGACTGCCTATGTACTGTACCTTTGCTGTAGATGCTGTGATTGCAGTGCTGGGAGAATGTAGAACAGGAGATTGGGGAGATGCAGGGGTGTAGGCCTTTAACCTTTGGATGGTGGGCGTACTTGTGAGCCGTAGTTTTTTCATCTGGTTTTCCCAGAGTACGTCACGTCGCAGAAAACAGTCAGTGACAGCTCTTTCCAGTTTCTCCAGGGCCTCTTGGCAGTAGCGCTCCAGCCCTTCTAAGCTGGCGTCCACTGCGTCCCGAAAACTGGTTTCTCTGTTCAGACTGCTGTTTACGGATTGTCTAAAATCCTGCTCCAACGTGTTCACTTTGTCTGTAAGCGCCCCCATATCCTCCTTGCAATGATTCAGTTCAGTTTGCAATGTATGCACAACATTAATATCAGACACAACATCATCATCATCATCATTATCATCATCATGTCTGTCAGATATATATAGTGAACTAATCAATGAGGTTATTTCAGCTGTAGGGTTACGGCATGTAACAAATGCATCATCTACATCCTCCAGCACATTATTAGCTACAGCAAGGTCGGCCTGCACGGCACCACTAGCATTAGCATTAGCAATGTTAGCATCCATTTTGTTCTGCCAAGACACACAAAACCGGAAAATACCCGAAAATACCGATTCCCCGTACGTACGGGCCACCACTATGTAACACTTGGATTTAATTAAACCGCTAGTTACTTTGCTACGGGGTCGAGAATCAAAATACGGGTTTTTAAACTGCACTTCCGGTATTGCGCAATCAAGACAGGACAAGTAAAGACGCGACACAATAACCATATATAAACCAAACCAACGTGTATTAAACCAACCAACAAACAAACAAACAAACAAGGTGCACCAAAAACCAATATATACAAAATATATACAAATATAAACAATGTGTGAGATGTATGCGGGTGTGTGAGTGCGTGTATGATTGTCCAGAGTCAATGTTATTGCAGTAAGTGAAATGATGCACGGGAGAGATTGGCTCGGCCTCACCGGTATTGATGACAAATCCGGGAGCTCGAGCAACGGAAAGAGAGGTGAATTGTTAGTGTCTATGAGGAATAATCCAACCAAAGAAAAGTACTCCTTTCGAACCATCCAACAAACTCTCTCTCAGAATAAACAGCGCGCTAGGTAAATCTCTCCGTCCCGAGCCACTTGCCGGTTCCGGCTTTATACCGGCCCACGTGACCCGACGCCGCTTCCGGGTTCGCTCGCGCTGCGATCGCGCATGCTCGCGAGAGCTTACCCTGTGACCAACACTGTCAATGGGGACAAATAAAACCAGATCGGGCAATTTTACGAGCACAGGTGAGCCGCATTAGCTCCTTAATCCATTTCCCTGTTAGTTAAAATGCCCTTTTATGTGGCTGCGCTACAAGCTTGTTCAGGCTCCTCCAGTTGCTCCAAAAGGCCAACCGTCATCCGTCTGACCCCCCCAATCCTCCACAGCGGAGCTCTGATTAAAGACAACAGGAGAATTTAGTGAAGACAAAGATAAATAAACTTTACAGAATATCTAGTTGTAATAAATATAAAAGATATTAGTAAGCCTACACCACAGAGTGTGTAAAATACTGTTTTGGGGAATTCTGGAATGTAAATAAACTGCCTGTGCTACCTTTAACCAGTGAACTTTGTTAGCGTTACTCACTGTCTGTCTGTAGTATCGTCTGCATTAAATTAACCGAGAATTTACTTAATGCGCTTTTCATACAAATAAGTTAAGCGATATAACACTCGTATATATTAGTTCATCTCTGAAGCCAAACTATAACTTCCCGAGTACTGAAGCCCCCCACACCTCCCCCACTCCTTAACTGATAAACACTTCAGAGTTTTTATCCAGCTCGTTTACTAAGCGCTCGCGCTACTGCGCAAAGTCACGGCCAAATTGAGAAAAATATAAACCTGGTTATGAGTGTTTAGCTCGTGAGCTCCTGTATATCTATCCTCAGCTTGTGTCCTTTATGAACTGCATATTCACAGAAATAACCTGCAGATTTACTCTTACCCAAAGAGTAAATAAATGCACCAGACAACACGCGGTCAGATTCTAAAGGCATTTTTATAAAGCACAAACACTCTTCATCCGGTAGTGCAGCTTTTGTAATAGAAACATTAATGAAGATGGCGGCTTAATAGTCCATTAAGCCGCCATCTTCATCTCTAGTGCAGTTTGGTGGCGTCAGTTCGGCGGGGGTGGGGGTGGGTTGTTAAAATTACGTGATTGCAACTCAGCACAGCTAAATTGCTGGCTTGTGTTAATGTGTCCTTGAGAATGAAGCGCCGTCTATTGGTGGAACCAGGTAAATGCATAAATAGGGCTTGAATGGGCGTGTTTACTGTGAAATCTTGACACGCCTTTCTCGAAGGAAAAGGAGGGGTGGACTACGGCGTGCATAGGGCGGCCGTACGCCATTCACACGGTCCCGGCTATTTTTCGTGGCTCCATCTGTAAACATATTATTTGAAGTATCACTCAACATATATTGGGTCATATTAGTAAAACAAAGAAACAAAGAAACAAAGAAAAGAACATCAAGACAAACAAAATATAAATCAATAAAGACAATATTTTAAAAAGAATGGCAATAAAACTTAACAGGTAAGCTAAAATAAAATCAGTAGCAGCATTGTCAGGTTATAGTACAACCTTTCGGGTGGATCCCGCACTTAAATCTAACTAAAAACTACTGAAAAGAAAACAAAACTCAGGCTCTATATCCCAGCCTACATCTCGCATTCATACACCGAACCTCATTACCCACAATGCATCTCCCGCACTAGCCTACACTCCCGTAAACAGCTGCCGTAAATCAACCTCTCCCCCCCGCAACAATACGCTCTTTGTCGGCGGCGCCCGTGCGATCAACGCACTCATTCGTGTACATACTAACTGGGCCGGCCCACCAGGAAAACCCCCGGTACTCGGCCAGTCCGCCACTGGCACTAACTGCACAGACCAAACTGTCATGTTCTTATTCTGCTATAAAAATTTTAAATATAAACAAACAAAATACAGCTTTTTTTCTCAGAGGTAGATCTGATTTATTCAAACCCAATAATAAAGCTTTATATCATTACATTGTTTTAGCATAGATCTTCTCCATCTAAAGCACTTTCACACTAAAAAAAACAAATAGAATTAATGAACTAATGAATTTTCTCAAAACGTTATAAAATTATTTATCTTATAAGTAAAGACTTAGTGACTCCCCTTAGAGACTATGTAGTAGGTTTTCTCAGTTGAATATAAAAAAGAAAATACCGCCCTAGTGCAAGTTGATCTTGGAGCTAAACTATTTGCTTTGGGTGAAAGCGCCATCTAGCGATCATTGTGTGTCAGCGATAGCTTCCCATTCAAAACAATAGGCGGTCAAATGACCGCTGAACCACGTTAAAAGTAGGTGACACGGCGCTTCTAGTGTTAATGTCCCTATTAGAAAAGCTGCACTACCCAATGAAGAGTGTTTGTGCTATCTGAAAATGCCTTCAGAATCTGACCGTGTGTTGTCTGGATAAATTTAGCATTTATTTATTCTTTGGGTAAGAGTTAATATGCAGGTTATTTCTGTGAATATAATGTGATGCAGTTCATGAAGGACACAAGCTGAGGATAGATGTACAGGAGCTAGCGAGCTAAACGCTCATAACCTGGTTTATATTTTTTCCCACTTTGGCCGTGAGTTTGTACGGTAGCATGAGCGCTTAGTTATCGAGCTGGATAAAACCCCTAAAGTGTTTATCAGTTAAGGAGTGGGGAGAGGTTGAGGGGGCTTCAGTACTCGGTAAGTTTTAGTTTGGCCTCAGAGATGAACTAATGCTCATATACGAGTGTTATATCACTTAATTGTATTAAAAGCGCAAAAATTTAATTCTCCGTTAATTTAATTAATTATAGAGACTATAATAAAGACACGCTTACGCTAACAAAGTTTAATGGTTATCATTAGCACAGTTTATTTACATTCCAGAATTCCCAAAACAGTATTTTACACACTCTGTGGTAAATAAGTTTATTAATATATCTTATTTTATCACAACTAGATATTCTGTAAAGTTTATTTATCTTTGTCTTCTCTAAATTCTCCTGTTCTCTTCAAGCAGATCTCCACTGTGGAGGATGGGGTCAGAAGGGTGACGGTTGGCCATTTGGAGCTACTGGAGGAACCTGAATAAGGAAGGAGCTGTTGAGGGAGCTGTAGTAGGGATTATGTCACAGTGCAACAGCTTTAGAATGATTTTTGGTCAGGTCTATATTCTTAACATAGAATTGCAAAACGTCTGATACTTTGGGGAAAACAAAAACTTAAACTTTTCCTTTTTTAATAGTTTCCAAAAAATGGATATTTTAATATAAAAGAACCAGATAGAAACTGATAAGCAGCTGTTTTTTCCGGGTATTTTACTATACCCGGAAAAAACAGCTGCTTATCAGTTTCTATCTGGTATACAACCAGACAACCTGTATTCAAGATTCAAGATTCAAAGAACGTTATTAATCCCAGACGGAAATTGCTTTCGTTTGTTTTATACAAATTACTGTTTTAACTAATTTTGGAAGAATATTTTTTATGTCATGTTTGCTTGTTTTAATTGTTGGGGAATTGTTTGGGGTATTTAAAAAAACATTAACTTGAACCAACTACTTTAATGGGCAAAAAATGGAAGACAACTTTATTTTAAATAGTCAAAGAGTTGGGCTAATGATGATAATAATAATAATTATTATTAATATTATTATAGTTATTGGTCATAGAAAAACAAATGAAAAAAAAAAACAGTTAAACACTTGATCATATGTGCTAGTTTGTGCTTATGTGACCTATAATATTTTTTTCTCAGTATAAATAAATGTTTTGAGTTTTAAGAACTCCATCAAAAGAGCAAAGACAAATTTAGGAGGAGTGGAAGGTGAGAATCCTCAATGAAGAATACTGACTATGACATGGCGCTAATTGCTCTGTTTTTTTTTTTTTTTTTTTTGGCGGGGGGAGGCTTTTTTTAGATCTGTCTGTGCCAATGGGGAAATGCAGGAGCGCACACATACACCTCTCCATCCACAAATGCTTTAACTGTTGTCTTGTAATTCGCTGAATAAACCTATGAACACAGCTGTTTAGCAGTCCTAAACACAAGCGCAGAGTCTGTTCCCTTTCAAAAGCTAAACTCGATGCTGCATGAAAACGCTATAAGAACATCTTTTTGTGTTGCCGGTTGTGAAGCATGTGTGTATTAAACACGCCAAATTTTTGGCTTATATAACCTTGGTCAGGTGTCATCATCTGATGAAGTGCACCTGCAGGTTATAAATAGGAGTGAACTGGAAACATTCCTCAGATCTTCTTGGTTTTAGGACTGGTAAATTGTGTTTGTGTGTGTGTAAACCAGCAAAGGTAAGAAAATCTTTTACTCACCGATATGGCTGAGCTTCAAGCGAAATGTGTCTCTCCGTGTGGTAATCCTATCTCGGAGGGCGATCTCCACACTTACTGTTTCGAGTGTTTGGGAGAAAGTCACGCTCTCCTCTGGCTTTAAGGAGAGTGTGAGCACTGTGACCTCTTCCCGATTAAAGTGCTTTGCGCGCGGCTCGCCTTCTTTAAAGAGAAGCCGTGAGCTGCGGCGCATTCCTGGGGCTCGCGCATGGATCTGGCAGACATGCATGAGATTGATTCTCCCCTCTTTTTTCTTATGCTCTCGCCGGATCGGAAAAATCCACCGCCCACTTCTCAAACACTCTCCGGCAGTTCATCAATGGTTCTTGTCAGACGGCTCGTGCATTCGGCAGTTGGTTTCTGCGGAGAGGCACTTGTGGCTGAATATTATGGGCATCAAGGATAAGGATGGTGCATTCCTCGTTGATGCCCTCATCTCGCCTTCCGGCCTGTTTGGCGATGCCGTTAACTCGGTCGCCACTGGGTTTCGGCAGGCGAAGCTATACAAACAAGCCTTCAGGAAATTCCTTCCCCACTGTGCTCAAGAGTCTGGACTGTCGGCCACCCAGTCCCAACCTGGTCTGACATTCGTGCGGCGTGAAGCACAGAAGGATAGTGTTTTGAGCCGGGCACCTCCTCATAAAGACTGGGGTGCGGCATGCCGTGGTTTGCAATCCGCCTCAAAGAAGTTGGACCGGCGTACTGTCTTCTTCACCAAGAAGAAGCCCTGATGCTCATTCGTCCAAGGACCCGGGGAGGGGCATGTAGAATTCCTGTCGAGAATGAAGTGTTCTTCCTGGCACCCCCAGGAGGTCGGTGTTCATGCTCCGCCACCACTGGTGTTTCGGGCAACACCGGTGTCCAAAATGTTAGTTCTTCTGTCATTTCCTGCCCTGTTCCAGGATGCCGAACATCTAACACCCCTCCCTGTGTAACCGAGCCGCCAAGACTTTTCCCCTTTCTGAGAAACTGGCAGCAAACTGGAAGCTACTGCCAAGTATATCTCCTTGGGAACTATGCACTGTAGAGAGAGGCTACAAGATCCAGTTCTCACATCACTCTCCATGTTTCAACGGCGTAGTCTCCACTTCCGTTAAACCAGCAAGGGCGTATCTGCTGACTCTGGAGTTACAGACGTTGCTGGAAAAAGGGGCCATAGAACATACTCCCCTACCAGACAGAGAGTCAGGCTACTACAGTCTGTATTTTTTTGCGTCCAATTGTAGATCTTCGCAGGCTGAACTGCTATCTGAAAAAGTACAGGTTCAAAATGTTGATTGTAAAAGTGATTGTTTCTCAAATCCAACCAAGGGATTGGTTTGTGACAATCGATCTGAAGGATGCATATTTCCCTATAAAAATATTGTCACAACACAGAAAGTTCCTGAGATTTGCTTTCGAGGGCGAAGCTTACCAGTATTGGGTCCTTCCATTTGGTTTAGCTCTCTCACGCCGCACATACACAAAATGCATGGATGCAGTTCTGGTTCCTTTATGACTCCAGGGCATCTGTATTTTGAGTTACATAGATGGCTGGCTGATTCTGGCTCAGTCCCAGGTAATAGCGCTTCGACATCGGGATGTCGTCCTAGCTCATCCTTAGGATTGAGACTCAATGCCACTAAAAGCATGCTCTTTCCTGTTCAGAGGACAACATATTTGTGGGTCACATGGGACTCGATCGCAATGCGGGCACAGCTTGTGTCAAATCCATTCTCAAGACTCTCAAGGAAATCAAGCTAGACCAGAAAGTGACTGTTTATCACTTTTAGAGATCTTTAGGTCTCATGGCAGCTGCATCCACTGATACCTTTGGGCCTTCTGCACATGAGACCATTACAGTTGTGGCTAAGAGCCAGGGGATTTCACTCTAGGGCCAATCCCCAGAGGCAAATATGAGTTATGCGGCTTCGTACCCTTTCTATGTGGTTCAGCCCCGGTTTCTGATTCTGGGTCCCACTCTCGGTCTGTCTTGTCGTCGCAAGACGCAAATGGCAGACGCTTCCCTCACGAGCTGGGGTGCGGTCGTGGGTGGCCGTCCAGCCCAAGGGAGCTTAAGAGGTCATCTTCTCGCATTTCACCCTATAGCTCTGCTCCCAGGAGTCCTGGTGAGGGTCTATTAACAGGGTCTGTGCCTCTTACTGATAGCGTAATAGCGCCTGTTGCCCGACCAGAGTGTGGTTTTTAGATCTAATATCTCTCCTCGATGGCTCACCGTGGGTGATTCCAGTGAGGAGGGATCTTCTGTCTCAAGCGCAGGGGACAATACTTTATTCCTGGCCTGAGCTCTCGAACCTTCACGTCTGGCCCCTGAGGGGGACCAATTAAGAGATACTGGTCTTCTGGCCAGTGTCATCAAAACTATTTTAAGTGCTAGGGCACTAGAAAGACTCACTTAGGGTACTAGAAAAATTTATGCCCTCAAATGGAGTGTATTTGAAAGTTGGTGCATCGCAAGACATGCAGACAGAGGGCAGTGATGGCTCAGAGGGCTAAGGCACTGAGTTACTGATCGGAAGATCGGCGGTTTGATCCCCAGCTCCACCAGGTTGCCACTGTTGGGCCCTTGAGCAAGGCCCTTAACCCTAACTGCTCCAGGGGCGCTGTATCCTGACCCTGCGCTCTGACCCCAGTTATGCTGGGATATGCGAAGAAGGAATTTCACTGTGCTGTAATGTATATGTGACAAATAAAGGCTTAACTAACTTAACTACCTAGACAGTCCACTGCCTAATTGTTTCAGTGCTGGAGTTTCTGCAAGAAAAGTTGTCCTCGGGCTTATGCCCTAGTACTCACAGAACGTACATGGCCGCTATTTCGGCTTGTCATGTTCTGACCGACCCAGTCCCAGACACCTGCAGTGAGGCGGGGTTGATATTCTCGTTCCCATAGCGTTTTCACGCAGCATTGAGTTTAGCTTTTGAAAGGGAATGTCTCGGTTACTTTTCTGTAACCCTGTTCCCTGAAAAAATCAGGAACGAGATGCCTGCTTGCATGACTGGACGTCCTTTCAGACAAAATTGGATCGGAGGAATGTTTCTGGTTCACAGAACACACAAACACATTTGCGCACGGACAAGTCTAAAGAAAAAAAAAAAACCTCCGCCAAAAAAAAAAACCACATCAACAATTAGAGCAATTAGCGCCATGTCATAGTCAGAATTCTCCATTGAGCTTTCTCACCCTTCACTCCTCCTACATTTGTCTTTGCTCTTTTTATGGAGTTTTTAAAACCCAAAAATGTATTTATACTGAAAAATAATGATTATGGGTCACATAATCACAAACTAGCACAGACACATATGATCAAGTGTTTAACTGTTGTTTTCATTTGTTTCTATGACCAATAATAATAATAATAATAATAATCAGCTCAACTCTTTGACTCTTTAAAACAATGTTGTCTCCCGTTTTTTACCTATTGAAGTAGTTAGTTCAAGTAGTATTGAAGTAGTTAGTATGTTTTTTTAAATACCCAAACAATCCCCTAACAATTAAAACACGCAAACATGACCTTAAAAATAAAATGTATTTCTCCAAAACTAGTCAAAGTTAAAACAGTAATTTGTATATACCCGGATAAAACCAGCTGCTTATCAGTCTCTATCTGGTTCTTTTATATTAAAATATCCTTTTTGAAAAACTATCAAAGATGGAACAGTTCAAGTCTTTGTTTTCCCCAAAGTATCAGACATTTTGCAATTCTATGTTCAGAATATAGACCTGACCAAACATCATTCTAAAGCTGTTGCACTGTGACGTCATCCCTGCTACAGCTCCCTCAACAGCTTGTTCAGGCTCCTTCAGTAGCTCCAAAAGGCCAGCCGTCACCCGTCTAACCCAATCCTCCACAGCAGAGGTCTGCTTAAGGAGAACAGGAGAATTTAGAGAAGACAAAGATAAATAAACTTTACAGAATATCTAGTTGTGATAAAAATGAAAGATATTAATAAACCTATTTACCACAGAGTGTGTAAAATACTGTTTTGGGAATTCTGGAATGTAAATAAACTGTCTGTCCCAATGTTAACCATTGAACTTTGTTAGCGTTAGCCATTGTCTGTCTCTATTAACGTCTGCATTAAATTAAGCGGGACTTTACTTTACACTCGTATATGAGCATTAGTTCATCTCTGAAGCCAAACTATAACTTACTGAAACCCCCTACCCTTCCCCCCACTCCTTCGAAAAGGACAATAAAAAACTAAACTGGGAAATAAACTGCAAACTACCCCAAACTAATTTTATAAGATAAAACACCACTTACCCCTAAGCTGCCATCTTCATCTCTATAGTGCAGTTTAATAGCGTCAGTTCGGTGGGGGTGGGATGGGTTGTTAAAATCACATGCTTGCAACTCAGCGCAGCTAAATTGCTGGCTTGTGTTAAAGTGTTTTTGAGAACAAAGCACCATCCAGTGGTTGCACCAGGTAAATAATTAAATAGGGCTTGAATGGGCGTGGTAACTGTAAAATTTTTGACATGCCTTTTTGGCAAGACAGGGAGGGGGATGATACATGATTCCAAACATTTTTTTTGGGGAGTTCCATTTTGGTCTCATCTGACCAGAGCACCTTCTTCCACATGTTTGCTGTGTCCCCCACATGACTTGTGGCAAACGGCAAATGGGACTTCTTATGGTTTTCTGTTAACAATGGCTTTCTTCTTGCCACTCTTCCATAAAGTCCAACTTTGTGCAGTGCATGACTAATAGTTGTCCTATGGACAGATTCCCTCACCTGAGCTGTAGATCTCTGCAGCTTGTCCAGAGTCACCATGGGCCTCTTGGCTGCATTTCTGATCAGCGCTCTCCTTGTTCGGCCTTAGGTGGACGGCCTTGTCTTGGTAGGTTTACAGTTGTGCCATACTCCTTCCATTTCTGAATGATCACTTGAACAGCGGTTGGCCAGGGGTAGCTCAGTGGTTAAGGCATTGGACCACGGTTCGGAAGGTCCCAGGTTCAAACCCCACAACCACCAAGTTGCCCCTGTTGGGCCCTTGAGCAAGGCCCTTAACCGTCAACTGCTCAGATGTGTAATGAGATAAAAATGTAAGTCGCTCTGGATAAGAGCGTCTGCCAAATGCCTAAATGTAATGAACAGTGCTCCGTGGGATGTTCAAGGCTTTGGAATTTTTTTTGTAGCCTAAGCCTGCTTTAAATTTCTCAATAACTTTATCCCTGACCTGCCTGGTGTGTTCTTTGGACTTCATGGTGTTGTTGCTCCCAATATTCTCTTAGACAACCTCTGAGGCCGTCACAGAGCAGCTGTATGTGTACTGACATTAGATTACCCACAGGTGCACTCTATTTAGTCATTAGCACTCATCAGGCAATGTCTATGGGCAACTGACTGCACTCAGACCAAAGGGGGCTGAATAATTACATTTACATTTACATTTAGGCATTTAGCAGACGCTCTTATCCAGAGTGACTTGCATTTTTTAGCTCATTATACATCTGAGCAGTTGAAGGTTAAGGGCCTTGCTCAAGGGCCCAACAGTGGCAACTTGGTGGTTGTGAACCTGGGATTTTCTGACCCGTAGTCCAATGCCTTAACCACTGAGCTACCCCTGGCCCTAATTACGCACACCCCACTTTGCAGTTATTTATTTGTAAAAAATGTTTGGAATCGTGTATGATTTTCGTTCCACTTCTCACGTGTACACCACTTTGTATTGGTCTTTCACGTGGAATTCCAATAAAATTGATTCATGTTTGTGGCTTTAATGTGACAAAATGTGGAAAAGTTCAAGAGGGGCCGAATACTTTTGCAAGCCACTGTAGCTATGTTATTTATTTAAAATTGTTTTAAATTATAACTTCAGTAAAAATCATCTGATCTGTTTATTTAGTGTGGATTAATAAATTTTAGATATTATAACTTTAGATTTAGATACTTACTGTGTTCTACTCCTGATTAATAGATTCAATGTGGAGTGGCATATTTATTTAATGGGGACAAAGGTGGAGGGGGAGTCAAAAAACATGCAAGAGGGCGGGAGAGAGAAAGAGAGATTTTCAATGCAATGCAAAGCTTTATACCTTTAGGTCAAAGTTAATTTTGAACTTAAAGTATAACTCTAAGTATCAATATACTTAATATATTATATTATACCTAACTTAAAGTATAACTTTTAAAGTATAACAAGTATAACAAGAATGTGTGAAATATTACATTATTGTTATATGAGATGACCAAACGAACTAACCACAGATATAACAGCTTATGTGTGAATATAATGAAAAATTGTGCAGAAGGAAAGCTGCAAGTTGGGATGATTTTAGCAAGAACATGGGTGAGGCAGAATAAACGTTAAAAAATATGCAAAGTAAAATGATCTTGCATCTTTTTTAGAGAAGCCACATGATAAAGCATGAACAGTGAGATCTACTCATAGTCTTTAAAACTATTCATATTTTTTCCTTAAACAGCAGTAGAAACTGTTACTAAGTTTTCTTCTCTTTCAGGATGCACACTCACATCTCTTACCAACACAGAGTGGCATTAATCTGCCATTACTTCCATTACTAGGCTAAAGTCCAGTTCTCAATGCTGGGAATAATGTGCATGACTAGATTCAGTCACAAAGAAAAAAGTTAATTTTAACAGGTCTGAAACAATGAGGAAACAGTTCTAGCACCTAATTCCCTACATGCCCACTCTAATTTACACTTAAGATGTCACTTAGAAGTGGACATTACAAACAATACTTTTATGGCAGTTATAGATCAAATATGATGGCAAAGGTTTTGTCAACTAAAATGTGTAGGGTTTTAACGTAATAATGACAATGAATGGCTGCTGGCATCCTTCATTATTAATATGTAGGGTTTACATAATAAAGACAACGAATGATGGTTGCATTGTCCACCAATAAATGTAGCCATTTTATTGTGGACACAATGCCAACACATCCTTTACCATTAATAAGTAATGTTTAGCTCTGGGTCAGAGTTGTATCGAATCTTTAACGATTCGGGTTAATTTGATTAACTGAATCAAAATTATAATGTACACTTTATCGACTACCCGTCCAGTGTTTAGCACAATTTAATGTATCTTACCAGTTCTGGTTATCACATGGCCAACAGCTATAACACAAAATTTAGTATTTAGCAATTATGAGCAAGGTAACAAGATCTGGGCAAATGTTTAGACTTAAAAATACATGACCAAGACAACAGTACTTTATAAAGAAACGAAATTTATAAATTTATTTGACTAGTCTACGATACATGAAACTACACTACTTGAATGCACGCACACACACATACACACAAACAGTTTGGAAGGTGAAAATGAAATGAAGTTATTCTAGTACTGTTTAATAGATCAACAAAAGTCACAAGAGCAGAGTCTTGGGTTTAATCTTACAGTTTAGTTATGAAACGAGCACCAACTTCAGCAAGGTATGCAGCTTTGTTTGTTTACTTGCGTTATGTTTCCTTCTCATCCATTGGTTCGCCTCCAGCGAAGGGAATCACAGCGTTGCTGATTGGTTGGTGCACTTTTGTAGAGATGACGTCAGTCGGAAAAGCCCTTTGGTGAGGCGTTGGTTGCCTGGTTACCGATAGCTGTGCTCTGGAACTACTCCTGAGGTTTCCTTCGTTGCTGGACTTTGAAGTTCTGGCACGAAGTCTCATTGAGAGTTCTTGAAGAGCGGATGACGCCAGCAGCGGTGTTCACCAACATTCTTGAAATAAAGCCAGCTTGAGATTGACACCAAACATTAAATAGCTTATCCACTCATTCCTTCCTTTATCTAATAAAAGGGTTTGTAAATGCTGATTACACCATTAAAGTTATGCAGAATAATCAAACATATACACAGGAATAAAAGGAACTGAGTAAATATATGTGAATACGTTTTAAACTACTGGTACACTTTAAAGATGTTTAAAATAGTGTCCATGCCGTATGCCTTTGTTCATGGAAAGGCATGTCTTCCGGAGGTTGAGAGAGTGTCCAGGTGTGATTTAGTACCAAATAAATCAAGATGCATAACCTAGTTACCTCATATGGTCTGGTTAAGAACACTTAAAACGACATGGGGTACTTTTTGGCTAGGCTTTATCCTGAATCGGGTTATTTCGATTGGCTGACAACGATTTACCTACAGTTTGGGTGGAAAGAGTCAACCTAATTTTTGGGAGCTGTACTCAAGCTTGGTTAAGATAATTCCCTGATCAAAGAAAGAGAAAATGTAGGGAAAAAGAAAGACAAACACAAAGAGAAAGGGCCACAAGGACACAAATAGGTTGGTGCAACTAAACTAATGTTGCATGTGTGGAGAAACTCTTCTCTACTAGAGGTTGGGCCTAGCAGTGCAGACAGAGGAGGGTGATTAGGGTTTTGTGTTCACAAAAATAAATTAACGAATGTATACCTTCCTAGAAGGACCGAACTATGTTGGTGTGGTGAAAGGTATAGGTCAGTTGATCTGTGTCAGTGGTCTGTTCTTCCCCCTTTTTCCTATCAGTTTGCAACAACTTTTCAATCATCCTTCTCGTCAGTTCTTGAAAGTCTTGACATTGGTCTTCAACTCATCTGTGGCTTTGGCTTGAGCTGGGTTAGCTTGAACTTTTGATGAGTTTCTTCATCGAATCCTTGTTCTGATTTAGGGTCAGCAAATTCTTTGATGAGAGCTTTTTCGGAGAAGATGGTAGTCAGTCTTTGGGTGAGCTGCACACTTTAGGTAGCTGCACACTTTGGTAGCTGCACACTTTAGGGCTGGATGTTGTTCGGAGCCAGAGTTTACCTTGGTCAGTGATGTGGGGTCTCTTTCCTAGATGGAGATCACTCTTTCGTACAAAAGTCTGTAAATCTTGGCTGCCTGGCAGATGTGGCATGAATTTATTAAGGTGTCTGGCGAGTTTGTCAAGGTCTGTGCCGTGCGATGCTCTGTGGCTGGAGGGAGCAGATTCCCGGTGTTCTGCCATGAGGTAGGGTTCTTTGGAGGGAGCTGAGGGATGCGTTGGCCTGCCCGTCACTTCTTCCACTACGTGTCGGTCCAAGAACAGTAGACCTGGTCCTGCTCAACAGGGGTAAGATGCGTGCATGTCGTTACCTTGATGGATCGTGGCACCATTCACAGGCAGGCTTGAGTTTCTCTGTGACGCTGTAGGACTTCTTTGCTATGGTCCAGCTGTCGCATGAGGTAGCTGATCTCGTTCCTTGCTTGTCCAGGTGAGTTTTGAGGGCTTAAATTCTGCCATCTTTCTCCCTGGGGTCAGGCTTGGCCTTTTCTAGTAGCTCATCTGCATACCGCAGCCAGTCGGAGCGATCAGCATAGTTTGCCTTGCCTTGTTCACTTCCACGTGTAGTAGTTGCCAGAATTTCTTGCAGCACGGTGATTTCCACTTTGTCCTGCTCTACCTCGTCACCGCCTTTCCGTCGCTCCTGAGCTTCCAGTTCCAGTTGCTTGATGCGTTGTTGCGCACGCCAGCTCCTGCTGTAGATAGACAGCGTGCCTGTTGCTCAGCTTGAGGACGACGATAAGTGTGTGACGTAAGTAGCCGGTGATGTTGGACAGTTCATTGGGACTGTAGCACTGACTTGGGTCTTGTCTCATACGGCTTGTTAAGTTGTCGTCTAGCTGGTCCGGCTTAGGTAGGAGGCTGTCGGTTGCAACACTTGGCCATGTCGTCAGATCTTTTCAGCGACTAACAGGTCTGTGGTGCGAGACATGTTTTGATGGGGTTCTAGAACCACGACTGACACAGATGTGAGAGAAAGAAACAAAACAGAAAAAACAAGAGAGAAAAAAACAACAAACACAGCAAACAGATTTGTAAGTGTGGGCTACTGCTGAGTGTGGTTCTCTGTGACTGTGGTCCTTTGGTGGGCGTGCTACTAACTGGGAGTTTCTGTAAGAAGAGCTAGTGAACACACAGTTAGCACGGCTAGAGAACAGATGCAGAAAAGAAGAATAACACAGAGCAAGGGCTAGAGTAGTAATGGTAATTTTCTACTTTCCTATAAGAGGAGGTTCCTTTTTTGTGTAAGGAAAAGTTAGAGCTAATGTTAAGCTGAGGAAAAACAAACAGAATTCGCATTTCTGTGGCAGAATAAGTTTGTAGCGCAGCCACATAAAAGGGCATTTTAAACAAACAGGGAAATGGATTAAGGAGCTAATGCGGCTCACCTGTGCTTGTAAATTTGCCCGATCTGGTTTTATTTGTCCCCATTGACTGTGTTGGTCACTCGGTAAGCTCTCGCGAGCATGCGCGATCGCAGCGCGAGGGAACCCGGAAGCGGCGTCGGGTCACGTGTGCCGGTATAAAGCCGGCACCGGCAAGTGGCTCAACACGGAGAGATTTACCCAGCGCGCTGTTTATTTTGAGAGAGAGTTTGTTTGATGATTCTAAAGGAGTACTTTTCCCCGGTTGGATTATTCCTCATAGACACTAACAATTCACCTCTCGTTCCGTTGCTCGAGCTCCCGGATTTGTCATCTATACCGGTGAGGCCGAGCCAATCTCTCCCGTGCATCATTTCACACACTGCAATATCATTAACTCTGGACAATCATACACGCACTCACACACCCGCATACACCATACACATTGTTTCTATTTGTATATATTTTGTATATATTGGTTTTTGGTGCACCTTGTTTGTTTGTTTGTTTGTTTGTTGGTTTAATACACGTTGGTTTGGTTTATATATGGTTATTGTGTCGCGTCTTTACTTGTCCTGTCTTGATTGCGCAATACCGGAAGTGCAGTTTAAAAACCCGTATTTTGATTCTCGACCCCGTAGCAAAGTAACTAGTGGTTTAATTAAATCCAAGTGTTACAAGTTCACTACCAAATTTTGTTTTTCCCTCCCCCTTTTGTTTTTATTAAGTTTGATTTGGAAGGGTGTTCCTAAGTAAAGGGGTTTAAGATGGTGATTACTCAGTATGTGATTGTTATTTAAGATTTTCTCTAGGCAATAACAATGACAGTATTGGTTAACTCAGCATTAGGGTTGACAACCCTACACTGATTGAAACGCTTTAAAACGCGTCTTCAAAATTTTATGGACAGTTTCCTAGTTGACCTGCTTTGACTTTGGCTAGGTAGGATCCCAGCATGAAAAGAGAAGGTACGATGAGAGTCAGGCGCCTTTGAACCTAAGAATTCACGCTTCAACAATATATAACGTTTCTACGGTCCTCTGCTTTTGTGACTTTCACAGGTACAAACCCAGAACAGTAACGCTAATCAAACCAGAAGAGGAAACTGAGAAAGAGAGAAAAAAAGTGCGGAGTTTTCTCCTAATGTTAGGACACTTAACAGGTTGACCAAGTTAGTTAAACTGGGTGAGAAAAGTCCTGGAGGATAATAAGAAAACTTTTAAATCTAAATTTCAAATTAGGAATTATTGCTAATTGTCATGAACTAACCCGGATTGAACAGAAGACGTAGCGATTAGCGGTTAGCCCTTTGTAGCGTGGATGGTAAACCCAAACGCGGAAGCTAGTGAGTAGGCAGGATAACCACGCAAATTAGTCTAAGGACTCTCTCGGAGGGAGAGCAAGGGAAGAACACAAATTCAACCCGCGCCCTACAAACACACACTCGAATCAGAAAGTAAACCCAAGAAAGTGAGTACTCACGTAATGGCAGACGGATGATCTGAACCGACATGGGCGAAACTCAATGACTGAGCAATGTGAAGCGCCATCTTGGCTCCTTTTATGCTTCCTGTTTGTCGACCGTACTACTTCCGGGTCCTAGTACCGGTCGCAGAACGGGTGTGTGTGACAGTACCCCCCCGTCCAGGACCGACTCCTGATGGTCCTGGGGTGGAGGATACCCGACGACGGTAGTCCCTGATGAGTTCAGGGTCGAGAATAAACCGGGCCGGAATCCAAGATCGCTCTTCGGGACCGTAGCCTTCCCAGTCGACCAGGTACTGGGTGCCTCGGCCCCTAGGTCGCGAATCAAGGATCCGGCGTACGGTGTAAGCAGGGCCACCGTCAATGATCCGGGGAGGAGGAGCAGGGGGGGCGGGTGGAATCATGGGTGAAGTGGTGAAGGGTTTCAACTGAGAGGTGTGGAATACCGGATGGATTCGGAGCGCCGCAGGCAGCTGGAGCCGGTAGGTGACAGGATTGATCCGGAGGGTGATGTGATAGGGGCCGATGAATGTGGGTGAGAGTTTCCTAGTTTCTGTGTGGAGGTGAAGATTCTTAGTTGACAACCATACCTTGTCACCTACATTGTACAGTCGTCCCGGAGGGTGTCGGCGGCGATGTTGAATGGCGTAGCAGGCGTTGGCCTGTTGGATCGCGTGGTTGGCTTGTTGCCAGAGCCGCCGACACCGGCGGACCAACTGTTGGGCTGACGGTACGTCAACCTCCGGTTCCTGGTGTTCGAACATGGGAGGTTGGAAACCGTGGCATACTTCAAATGGGCTTAGGTTAGTGGCCGAGGAGGTGTGGAGGTTAAGCGATAGTTCCGCCCAGATGAGGTAGCGGGCCCAGGAGCGCTGACGGTCGGCGATGAAACATCTCAGGTAGCGCTCCAGTTGTTGGTTGGTCCACTCTGTCTGACCGTTGGTCTGGGGGTGATACCCAAAGGATAGACTGCAGGTAGAGTCGATCAGACGGCAGAAGGCCTTCCAGAACCGGGCAGTGAACTGGGGCCCCCTGTCCGAGACGATGTCTTTCGGGAACCCATGCAAGCGGACTACGTGTTCTAATATCAGCTTGGCTGTTTTTTTGGCTGACGGGAGTCCGGCGAGAGCCACCAGGTGCACAGCCTTGGAGAACCGATCGACGATGGTCAGGATGGTGTTCTTTCCCTCGGAGACCGGCAGGCCCGTGATGAAATCGACGGCTATGTGTGTCCAGGGCCAACGTGGAACGGGTAGTGGTTGGAGTTCCCCTGGCGTTGGCTGGTTATTGTCCTTGGCCCTGGCACACACAGGGCACGCCTGGACGAACTCGTCGACGTCCTTCTTCATCGATGGCCACCAGAAGGCGCGCTGAATGAATTGGAGGGTGCGACGAGTGCCCGGGTGTCCAGAGAGTGGCGATGAATGTCCCCACTGAAGAACCTCCACTCTCATGGGTTGTGGCATGTAGAGTCGTCCAGGTGGCACACCTGCCGGTTCGGGCTCCCCGGTCTGCGCCTGGCGAACTCTCGTCTCCAAATCCCAGTAGAGTGGTGCGATAATTTTTGATGCAGGAAGGACAGGCGCGGGGTCCGCCCGGGGGACGTCTTCCTCGTGTTGTCGGGAGAGAGCGTCTGCCTTGGTGTTCTTGGATCCCGGGCGGTAGGAAAGATGGAAATTGTAATGTTCAAAAAATAATGCCCACCGCGCCTGCCTGGGGTTGAGTTGTTTCATGTTTCGGATAGTAATGAGATTTTGGTGGTCGGTCCAGACAATGAACGGCTCCCTGACGCCCTGGAGCCAGTGACGCCATTCCTCCAAAGCCCACTTTATGGCCAACAGCTCGCGGTCCCCTACCCCGTATCGCTGCTGAGTGGAGTCAAACTTTTTGGAGAAGAAACTACACTGGTGTAGTTTCTGGTCTGGACCTCGTTGGGAGAGGACGGCCCCGGCGCCCGCATCCGAGGCATCCACCTCCACAACGAAAGGTTGGTTTGGATCTGGGTGAAGAAGGATTGGTGCGGTAGTGAATCGATGACACAGTTCGTGGAAGGCGGAGATGGCGGCCGGGTTAAGGGTGAAATGATGGGATGATGGGCGAGTCAGGGCGGTTAGGGGTGCTGCAACCGTACTGTAGTCCCGAATAAAGCGACGGTAGAAGTTCGCAAACCCGAGAAATCGCTGAAGCTGCTTGAGGGTCTTGGGTAGGGGCCAATGACGCACAGCTTCCAGCTTCTGCGGGTCCATGGCCACACCCTGGGGCGAGATGACAAAACCCAAGAACGTGGTGGAGCGCTCGTGAAAAGCGCACTTCTCCAACTTACAGTACAGTTGATGGACGGGCAATCTCTTTAGGACCGCCCTGACATGTTGGACATGTTCTTTGACTGTGCGTGAATAGATTAATATGTCATCTAGATAAACAAATACCCACCGCCCTAGCATGTCTCGGAGGACATCGTTGATGAACTGTTGGAAGGCG
Source organism: Clarias gariepinus (assembly GCF_024256425.1). Lineage (NCBI taxonomy): Eukaryota > Metazoa > Chordata > Actinopteri > Siluriformes > Clariidae > Clarias > Clarias gariepinus. The sequence continues at coordinate 41,234,197 of NC_071103.1, forward strand.
GCGGGTGCATTGCAGAGACCGAAGGGAATCACCAGACTCTCATAGTGTCCTGTAGGTGTAATGAAAGCCGTCTTCCACTCATCACCCTCTCTGATGCGCACCAAGTTGTAGGCGCTCTGAAGGTCCAACTTAGTAAAGATGGTGGCACCAGAGAGGGCGTCCAGGGCTGAGTTAGTAAGAGGCAAAGGGTGTCGATTCTTGATGGTGATGTTGTTGAGCCCCCGATAGTCGACACACGGGCGAAGTTCACCGCCCTTTTTTTCACAAAGAAGAACCCCGCGGCGGCGGGTGAGGAGGAGGGCCAGATGGTGCCTTGACGAAGGGCGTTAGCTACATACTCCTCCATCGCCTGCGTCTCTGTGGTGGATAGGGAGTAAAGGTGGCCGCGAGGTGGAACGGCACCCGGCTGAAGGTCTATGGCCAGGTCGTAAGGGCGATGAGGAGGCAGGTGTGTAGCACGCTTCTTACAAAATACTTCAGCCAGGTCCCGATATGTGGTGGGGATGGCGTTGGTGTCGACGTCGGGGGCCTCGGACTCCCTAGAACACGTCCCAGCCGGTGCCCGTAGACAGAGTTCGGTGCAGGTCGGCCCCCACTGTAATATCCTGTTCTGTGTCCAGGAGATGAGGGGGTCGTGTTGAAGGAGCCACGGATGTCCAAGGATGATGGGAGGTGATGAAATGGAGGTGAGGTGAAACTGGATTGATTCGTGATGCTGGTCGATGATGAGGGTGATGGGTTGAGTCTGAGCAGTAATGGGGCTGGATGAGAGGGGGCGACCGTCTACAGACGTAATCCGAACAGGCTGGGATAACGCCTCGATCTTTACCCCCAATTCTTTGGCATAGTTAGAGTCAATAAAGTTACCTGCAGCACCGGAATCGATGAACGCAGTACTTCGGACCCGTTTGTGACCAAGTTGGAGGTGTACCTGGGCCGTGAGACGAGAGACGCTGGAGGTCGTGGCAGAGAGGTGAAGATGGCCCGGTGAGCTGCTCCCATCGCTCACCGGGCCTGGGCGTTTCCCGGGCGACGAGGACATACGGCTCTGTGGTGCTCAGCTGATCCGCAATACGCACAGAGCCCCTCTCTGAAGCGCCGTTCTCGTTCTGCAGCGGTCAGGGAGGCGCGTCTTAGTTGCATGGGTTCCCCGGCTCCGGTGTTAACCACGGCAGGAGGTTGAGAACCAATGTGTTCAGACGTGATGGAAGTGGCTGGGTTCGATGGTCGTTGAGTGGTGGGCGCTCCGGCGAAGAGTAGCAAGCTCCCCGGTTAGCTTGTCGATTAGCTCAGCGTGCCGGTTCACCACATCGTAGAGGTGCGAGTGATCCGCTGGGTTTACCGCTCGTGGCTCAGTCATTCTGTCATGAACTAACCCGGATTGAACAGAAGACGTAACGATTAGCGGTTAGCCCTTTGTAGCGTGGATGGTAAACCCAAACGCGGAAGCTAGCGAGTAGGCAGGATAACCACGCGAATTAGTCTAAGGACTCTCTCGGAGGGAGAGCAAGGAAAGAACACAAATTCAACCCGCGCCCTACAAACACACACTCGAATCAGAAAGTAAACCCAAGAAAGTGAGTACTCACGTAATGGCAGACGGATGATCTGAACCGACATGGGCGAAACTCAATGACTGAGCAATGTGAAGCGCCATCTTGGCTCCTTTTATGCTTCCTGTTTGTCGACCGTACTACTTCCGGGTCCTAGTGCCGGTCGCAGAACGGGTGTGTGTGACACTAATTATTGAGCATAAATTTTATTAATTTTATTTTATTAACTCTATTGATCGTCTATCATTAAATTAGAGACCCGACTTTTAATTTATTACTTAATGAATTTTTTAAAATTTCAAACTAATAATGATAGTCGACGATCAATTTTGAAAGATGTTTATCATCAAAATCATATAATACGCATCATCACTGCTGTACGATGAACACTGAAACTGTAATAATTTGTAAAATTTAATTCAAGTTTTAGATTAAAACAATTAGACAATGATCAACATTCCACGATGACATCAAAATCAATGAAAGTAGTTTTGCTTAATCCATTAAGTATAGGTAAAGTAATGAAGAGGTAGTCAGAAGAGAAAAGGGAAAAAGACCCACTGGTGTGAGTTAAAGTTGGATGTGGAGAGGTTAGGTCACTAACAACTTTCGAACAGTGCATTCACCACTGAAAGATGCTACGTGCTAACCGCTAGCCTTCAATGCTACTAGCACAGATGCTACATGCACACAGGCTACAATGTAAACGCGCTAGGTTTGCTAACTGACGTAGCTCATGCTAGGCTTTGTTTACAATTGGTATTAGCGCGGACAAACTGCGCTTGCGCACTTAAAAGTTATTCCGAAAGAGGTTGTTTAGAGTTTCCGGGTCAGAGTCGCCACTATGGTTACATACACTTAAACGAGCATGCCAGTTCAACAGTTATGGGTGGTCAGTGAAAATGGCAGCGCATTTAACAATGAACAACCTGAACAACACTAGTTAGCTCTTTATAGCTGAATAACGTCAACTCCACTCGTTAAAGTAGGGCACACAAATTAGTTGTTACTAAATTTAACACAACAACGTTGCTGAGATCTCTGGGGATCTCAGCCCTTTGTCAGACAAACATACCGACATTAAACACAAAAAAAACGTGGCTTTTACCCGCACATTTTACTTGCACAGGCAGTTTTACTATTGAGACAAATTAGCTGCACAAAGGTGTGTGTGGTGTCGTGGAAATTAATTGAAGACTCAGGCTTGGGTTTTCAGAAGATAACGACCTTTATTTATCATGCAATAACGGCCGGGGGAGACTGCAGTGTCACACTGAACTCTGAACGCTTTTCGTTTAAATACACTCTGATACAATGGAGTATTCAGTATACAGTGATGTCCCACAACAGCTGGGTTTCTTTAAATTCCCCCGTTCTATGTATACCTCACCTTCCTGGGCAAGCACATTCCAGGAGGCCTTATATGGTTAGCTTTTGCACGTACGATTCCCCATCCTATGTATAGCTTGGATTCCTAGGCAAGCACTTCTCAAATTGACTACAGAAAATGACTATTATGTTCCAATGGGTACCTAAAAGTAAGTGAAATCACATAAAACCAAATAGTAATTACTACCATATATCCCCCCCTTTGGGACTTACAAGTCCCACATTAATTGGTCAATCTAGAGTGCAAATCCATGTGTTAGTCATCCTTACACTAATCTGGTGGTGTAAGGATCAAATCGCTGGATTTTATCAATAACCAACCTTTGTATTCGCACTTTAGGGGAGTATCAGCCAAACGTCTCTTTCCTTACTTTTGATGATTGGGACAAGAGTAAAAGACTGACCTCCATGACATTATACTTTCCATAACACAATAACATGACATACAGTACAATGCAATTAATACAGTGACTTTCTAGGATTACACTAGTTGGACAACGTTTACCATCTAAATAAAAAATTTATAAATTGAAATATGAAACCCACAGTACAACTTTAAAAGTTGATAGGATTTTAACCGCCTTGTCGTAATATACGAATCTTCAACCCAGATGCTTTGCACATCGTAGAGAGTAAGTTGGAGCCCACATGAGAGGTTACTAGCACTTCATTATGGACCGTGTCTTCCATCCTTTGCCATGGAGAATACGCATCAACATATGAATCAGTAAAGTCTCAGATTAAAGTTACATTTGGGTGGGTTAGGGATATTCTTGATGACTGTGTCCAAAAATTCATCTTTGTCTGTTGTTGCTAGAAAATGCTGTTAAGTTAAAAGTCTTTAATTAGATATAAATATCATTCATAACTTTAGACACAGTAAAGTCAACCATCAGCTGCTCCAATAAAATTTCTGTATCTGGAATTAAAGAGATCATTGTTTAGTGGCATTACACATTGTCATAAGTTGTTTACGGCTTGCTTCCTTCTCTGGCACTTTTCCTGTTGAGGGAATTAAATTAATTGTCACTGCTGCTGCTTTATCTGTGGAAGCATTATAGGTTTGGTTAAACAGAATTGCATTTATACCACATAGCGGACATGAATCATTGTCACATATAATCTGTACAACTGTTTTTCATGTCGGGTGCGTCAGGGGGAATACTGGTCAAAGTCAGTCAGTCAGTCTCATCTGTATCAAAAGTGGGATGCTGCTTTCAAGCAGATTCTCATACTTCTTTTGGAGTAGCGGAGTGTTTAATGCTGCGCAATTTGGTATCCAACTTGTGCCAATAGTTGGTTATTTCTCCAATTAGGATTTAATTTCTTTGCACTTTGCTACTATTTGCTGTTAGGTTCTCCTCTCTTTTTTTCTTATTTTCCGGTACTTGTTTTGGGGACTCTCGTGTAATGGTTCAAGTGATACCACGTGGTTTTGCCTTTCACTTGAATCACTGTTGGAGTGGCTGCCAGAACTTCGTAGGGTCCCTACCTCCTGATCTTGTGCCACCTCCTCTTTAACACTCACAGATAGACCTGGTCTCCTGGAGTGATGGGACATGGAGTGTCTTTTCCTTCCTCCGCCTCTTTGTTCTTTTCCTGCACATAGATTGCTTTATATATGGCAGTTAGTTTCATCGTATATAATCTGAGTTTCAATTGCAATTGTTTTAGTGGTGGGCCTTTATATGGCCCTCTACAGAATGTCACAGGCATAAATCGACTCGTTAGCATTTCATGCGGGTTTAAGTATGTATTTGTGTTAATTTGCATGCGAAAGCTCATTAATGCAAGAGGTAAAGTATCAACCTAGTTAAGGTTTGTACTAGCAAAAATATTGTTAAGCTTGACTTTGAGAGTGCTGTTTATTCTTTCTACCATACCCTGGGACTGTGAATGATAGACACATCCAAAATTTGTTTTATTCTCAACTGTTTGTTAACAGTGTTCTGAATGAACGCTGATCTATTATCTAAACTGATTTTTAACGGAATTTTAAACCTAGGCATCACTTCCCTTGTGAGGAATTTGATAACTGTTCTGGCCCCTTCATCTGCAGAAGGCATTGCTTCTACCTATCTACTAAATCTGTCTATTATTACAGGCATATACCTTTTGCCTCAAGCATACATTATCATTTCTATATAATCTGTAACCAAGTGCTTAAAGGGGTCATACAGGCCTACATGCACTTTTTTAAGCTGTTTGGACTGAACTGTGTGTTAGGAGAGTGTGTACACAACCACTCTATGATGATAAAGAGCCGCCCAGTGGTTTTCTTTTCATTTATTACAATAACACGCCCCTTCTGAAATCAGGCCAATCTCAAATGCCTTGCCGTGTGACGCCACACCACAAGAGGTCGTTCCTACACAAGTTGATTGACACTGGTGTTTTAGCAAAGACCCGCCCCGAGTGAGAAGAAGCTGTCGGCCATTGTTTTTCGCCGCTGGAGCAAAATGGCGCCTAAGCGAGTGTTGTGTACAGTTGTTTGGTGTAATAGCGAACACAGCAGTTGTCATTCACTACCTAGGGTTAGTGACCTAGGGTACCTACCTAGGGTTAGGTATCTGAGCCACTGAGGACGCAGTGGCTGAATTTAGTTTTTAAAGCTAACGTCCCCGCCGATCTACCTAAATGCGTTCATGTTTGCGATAATCATTTTTCACCAGACTGCTTTATAAACGCGGGTCAATACTAAGCAGGTTTTACTAAGAAGCTGCTCCTAAAAAATGGATCTGTACTAACGCTTCGTGTTCCTGCTTTATCTTCACCAGGCTCGGTGAGTGTGATTTATTTTACTATGACTCTTTGCAGATCGCCTTTTCTAATAATCACGATGAATGCAGAGTGTAAGTTAACTTATACTCTCATAGAACATGGTTATGGCTTCTTCTCTATGTAGATCCGTCTCTATATAATCCCTAATCGCTCGTTTATAATAAACAATGCATTAGGGTGATTGTCTAGTTGCAAACTGTGTACGTAGTCGGAAAACTATATTATGCTTACCTTTGTTACGTTAGATGGTTTATAACGATGTCTGTCGAAGATTAAGAAGTCATGTAAACACATCAGTAAACACATCGCGTCCGTATCTCTCTCAGTAAGCTTCTCCGGTTTTTGTTGTTGTTGCTCGCGGCAGCGCAACAGCCTGTTAATTCATGCCCATGCAGTGATGAGAAAGACAAATCGAGTCGATGCATGTCCATTCTTTTAATTTCTGCGTTGTCAAGCGATATTACAAACTTCCGCGTAGGTTCCGTACTTAAATCAAACCAAAAACGACTGAAGAAAACAGGCTCGGGCTCTATAATCCAGCGTTTTCCAGTTTGGACTGCATTACCCACAAAGCACTGCGTTGTGGGCAATGCTTTGTGGGTAATGCAGTCCAAAGCATTGCCCGCACTGGACTACACTTCCGTGGCTATACCCCACATGTGTTGTGAAGACACGCCCCACAGAACTGGGGGGGGGGCGGGCTCAGCAGAGGTCATGAGCATTTAAATTAGCATGTACTGAAACAGGTTGCTGAGAACAGAGCTAGTTTTTACCAGGTAAAATTAGTGTTTTTTTTTACACAATAATTTTGAATTTTTAATTAACGTTCATTTTTAATCACGTTTTCATTAGGACCCTAAAGATCATATTAACATTAAATGAAAAATATGATGTGTAGGACCTTTAAAAGATCCTTCTGGTACAGGTATATGACTAATGGATGTCGCTGTTCCTTTCTGACGTTATGCTTAGCACATATCTTACATGAAGCTAGAAACTCATCAACCATAGCATGCAGCTTGATTTTTTTCACAACCTCTTCTCTAGCACAATGGTCGAATCCACGAACATCTGAAATTAAAAGTGTTTAACAGTACTGTGGGTGCTATGATCAGACTTTCATGTGAATGCCAAATACCTTGTGCATCCTTCTGAACTCCCCTCTGGAGCTACATCGAGTGCTCGTATGGACCTGCTTGATGTTGAACCTGAATAATATCCTTCAACTTAGGCTGCGGTTCTAAGGACTATTGGCACCTGCACTGCCAGTTGACACTTTGATGCTTGCTTTGCTTCTAAGTCTGCTACGGTGTGTTGTTACCTTTACTGACGTAATAACCGTCTTGGTAGCATCCTAACAGACATTAGTTTACTTGGTTGCTCAACCTGCTGAATAAGAGTTCTGTCACTCCTTTTAACCCATCCTTACGTTCACACTGCTCTAAACAGATGACATACCCCATGCAGATAGGCTGTAACTGAGCAGAACATGGTTGTGAAGTGTGCTAAGATAAGATGCGTTTGAAGTCTTCTCCATCCTTCCTTATTACTGCATATTCGGTGTGACTTCCTCCATGGTCTCTAAAACTAGAACCATCGACAAAGTAAGTGACTTCTGCTTCAGCTATCGGTTTAGACTCAAGATCAGGCCGTAACCTAGTAAATGCTAATGAATTTGCCACACAATCATGAGACACTCCTTCATAGGCTAAAGGAATTAATTCAGCTGGGTTAACTGTGTCACATCTTTTTATAGTAATATTGGGATATGTAAGCAATGAAGAATATGCTAGAATGCGAGCTTGCGTAAGAACAAATTTCCCTTGTTCTATTAGTTCTACAACTTTATGATGGGTATAAATAGTTACTGGATAACCCATAGTCAATGTAAATGCTTTGTTATATGCATAATGTACTGCTGCAAGTCCCTGCTGATGGCATGGTGGGTACCCTTGTGCTACATTATCTAGCTTAGTGCTGTAGTAAGCTAGGGGCTGTTCTCTCCTTCCACTGCAGGTTTCCTGCATTAACCCAGCTGAGGCATATCCATCAGCTCGGTTAGCCACATACATAGAGAACATTTTGGTATAATCAGGTATACCTAAAGTAGGTGCTGTCTACTTTTCTTTTTGAGTGATTCAAATGCTCACCGTGCTAGTGTTCCATTTAACTGGAGCACTCAAATCTTGCAGTCCTTCTTCTCTCATTACGTTTTTACTGCATATTTCTCAATCCAGTTAGCATTGAAGCCTATTAAGCCTAGAAAGGTCATCAACTGTTTTACTGTTTGTGGCAATGGTGCTTTACTTATTCCTTCTAATTGAGTAGGCTCTATGGCTATCTATGAACCATGTGAAATTAGCCGCCCTAAATATTTAACTTAAGTTTGCAGTATTGTAGTTTAGCTTTAGACCCTTTATGACCTCCTTGTGCTAACTTACTGAGTCTCTTGAATGGAATCCCTATGGCATGTTTCTAATGATGACGAACATATTAAGCAATCATCCATAAACTGGAGCAGGTTACCGTCTATCATTAAATCTGCTAACTCAGCTTTTAAAACCTGATTAAATATATGCAGTGAGTGTTTGAATCTCCGTGGCATTTTTGGTACATATAATGTTTACCAGCATATGTAAATGCAAATAAATATCTACTCTCTTCTGCCACTGGAATACTGAAGAAGGCTGAACAAAGATAAATTACAGTAAAATATTTGGCTTCGGGTGGGACATTGGTTAGCAGTGTGTGGATCTGGAACATCTGCTGGATAATCCTCCACAAAATGGCATTTATTTTTACCTGGCTTGATAACCGGGAAAATTGGAGTATTAAAGCAAATGGTTGTTTCTTCTAGTCCCAATGTTTTTACCAGGTCTTTAATAGGATTTTTTTTATGCCAGCTTCTGCTTCAGGGCTCAAAAAATATTATCTTATTCTGGGCAATTTTACATTTGGTTTAAGTTGTACTTGAATCGGGCTGGCTGATTTAATTAGGTCTACATCTGTATCATGGCGAGACTATAAATCAGGTGGGATCTGACTCTCCATTTCCCTAAACAATTCATCTTCAACAGTCTCAACTACCTCAGATGCTGATGGCATTTATGTTTGTGATTTGTGGCTGACTATGTCATGCACACTCGGAACGCGACCGGCACTAGGACCCGGAAGTGAAGCGGTCGCGAACCAGGAAGTATAAAAAGGTAAACAAACCATAGCATCTTGCTCAGTCATTGAGTTTGGCCCATGTCTCGTCGGAATCGTTCGTCGAATCGTGAGTACTCACTTTATTGGTCTTGCTTTCTGATTGAGTGTGCATTTATAGGACGCGGGTTAGATTGTGTCTTTCCCTTGCTCCCCATTTGTTAGAGTCCTTAGATTAAAGAGCGTGATTATCCTGCCTACTCGTGTTCTTCCGCGTTTGGGTTTACCATTCACGCTACAAAGGGCTAACCGCTAAAGCTAAGTCTTCTGGTCACCTCAGGTTAGTTCTTGACAGAATGACTGAACCCTCCGCGGTGAACCCAGCGGATCATGCACGCCTCTGCGACGTGGTAGATCAGCACGCCGAGCTGATCAACAAGCTAACCGGGGAGATCGCTAATCTTCGCCTGGGCCTCCAAGACGTCGCGGCCTTGCGCCGCGAGGTCGCGGAGCTCCGGCAAGAGAACGCGGATCTCCGGGCGGCTGTGGATCGCGCGGTTAACGGGCCTCCCGTCGCGGCGGCCGCGGCGGCGCACCAACCCACCCCCCCTTCATCCGATGTATTTTTGCCGCTTCCGGATAAATGGGATGGCACGGACGGGAAGTGTAATGTGTTTTTAACAGCGCTTGATCTGGTGTTTGAGTTTAATGCCACCAGGTACTCCACCGATCGGCTACGCATCGCACTTCTGGTCTCGTTGCTATCCGGGCAGGCAGCTGAGTGGGCCACGGCAGTTCTCCGGGCGGATACAGACACTGTGCACTCATATAATGAGTTCACCCGCCAACTCCGACTCACCTTCGAACACCCAGCGGGCGAGGTGGAGACCGACACCAAGCTCTACCATCTGCGGCAGGGAGGATTGTCCGTGAGCCGGTACGCAGCTGAATTCCGGACCCTCGCTGTGCAGACCGACTGGGGAGATGCCGCGCTCCGGACATCTTTCTACGAGGGACTGGCTCCGCGCATAAAAGACGAGCTCGCCGGGCGAGAGCTTCCTGCCACCCTGGAGGGGATGATCCAGCTCACCCTCCGTATCGACCAGCGCATCCTCTCTCGCCCGAAGCCAGCCCCAAGGACCCTGCCGCCTGCACCCACCTTCTCTTACACCGCACCACGACCACCTACTGCTCTCACCGCTCCAACTACTGGATCTGTCGGATCTCCACCTCCTGCCGTGGTTGACACCGGAGCCGGGGAACCCATGCAACTAGGGCACGCCTCCCTGACCGTGACCGAACGCGAACGACAGTACAGAGAGGGGTTATGTGCCTAATGTGGGTCAGCGGCACATCACCGGGCGATCTGTCCAATTCGTCCGGGAAACGCCCAGCCCTCTCCACCTCTCCACCACGACCAACGCCACCATCTCACGTCTCACGGTCCAGATAACTCTCCAATTTGGCCACAAACGAGTTCGAAGTACTGCGTTCATCGATTCCGGTGCTGCTGGTAACTTCATTGACTCAACTTATGCCAAAGAATTGGGGATGAAGATCGAGGCATTATTCCAGCCGGTTCACATAACTTCAGTCGACGGTTGGCCCCTCTCATCCAGCCCTATCACTCACCAGACCCAACTCATCACCTTCATAATCGATCAACACCAGGAACAGCTCCAACTTCACCTCACCTCCATCTCATCTCCTCCCATCATCCTCGGCTACCCGTGGCTGCTGCAGCACGACCCCCTCATTACCTGGAACCAGAATCGTATCCTCCAGTGGGGACCGACCTGCACTGAACTTTGCCTACGGGCCCAGGCTGGGACGTGTTCCATGGAGTCCGAGGCCCCCGACGTCGACATCAACGCCATACCTCCCCCCTATCCTGACCTGGCTGGAGCTTTTTGCAAGAGAAGAGCCACCCATCTGCCACCCCATCGCCCTTATGACCTGGCGATAGAGCTTCAGCCGGGTTCCGTCCCTCCCCGCGGCCATCTCTACTCGCTGTCGGCCACTGAGACGCAGGCTATGGAGGAGTATGTCGCCAGCTCCCTTCGCAATGGGACTATCCGGCCATCTTCGTCGCCGGCAGCCGCGGGGTTCTTCTTCGTGAAGAAGAAAGGGGGCGAGCTTCGCCCATGCGTCGACTATCGGGGGCTAAACAAGATCACCATTAAAAACCGTCACCCATTGCCGCTTACCAACTCAGCCCTGGACGCCCTCCCTGGTGCCACCGTATTCACGAAGTTGAACCTCCGGAGCGCCTACAACTTGGTGCGCATCAGAGAGGGTGATGAGTGGAAGACGGCCTTCATCACTCCCACCGGACATTATGAGAGCCTGGTCATCCCATTTGGACTCTGTAACGCACCCTCGGCCCTTCAACAATTTATCAATGACGTCCTGAGAGACATGCTAGGCCGATGGGTGTTCGTCTACTTGGACTACATCCTCATATACTCGCACACCACTGAGGAACACATCCAGCATGTCCGGGCTGTTCTCAAGAGATTGCTCGCTCACCAACTGTACTGCAAGTTGGAAAAATGTGCTTTTCACCAGCACTCCACCACGTTCCTGGGTTTTGTTATCTCGCCCCAGGGTGTGGCCATGGACCCGCAGAAACTCGAAGCTGTTCGTCATTGGCCCCTACCCAAGACTCTCAAACAGCTTCAACGGTTTCTCGGGTTTGCGAACTTCTACCGTCGCTTTATCCGGGGCTACAGTACAGTTGCAGCACCACTAACCAGTCTGACCAGGCCCTCACCTCATCCTTTCCACCTCACTCCCACCGCCATTTTTGCATTTAAAGAACTTTGCCTCCGTTTCACCACTGCCCCTATTCTGCTTCACCCAGATGCCAACCAACCGTTCGTTGTGGGAGAGAACAGCGCCCACATCCGATGCTGTTCTCTCCCAGCGAGGTCCAGACCAGAAGCTACATCCTTGTGGCTTCTTCTCCAAGAAATTTAATCCCACTCAGCAGCGATACGGAGTAGGGGACCGCGAGCTGTTGGGCATAAAGTGGGTCTCCAGGGCTCCAGTGAGCCGTTCATCATCTGGACGGATCACCAAAACCTCATCACCATCAGAAACCTCAAACAACTCAACCCACGGCAGGCACGGTGGGCACTATTCTTTGAACAATTCGACTTCCATCTGTCATACCGCCCGGAGTCCAAAAACACCAAGGCTGACGCCCTTTCCCGACAACAGGGGGAGGACGCCTCCCGGGCTGACTGTCATACCCCCGTCACGTGTAATTGCACCCATCCGTTGGGACTTGGAAACAAGGGTACGCCAGGCTCAGGCTGCGGAGACCGAACCGGCAGGTGTGCCGCCTGGACGACTCTACGTTCCCCAAACCTTAAGATCGGAGGCCCTACAATGGGGGCACTCCTCGCCCGTCGCTGGACACCCCGGGAACCGAAGGACCTGGCTCTTCATAAAACGGGCGTTCTGGTGGCCCTCCATGAAAAAGGACATAGAGGAGTTCGTTCAGGCGTGCCCGGTGTGTGCCAGGGCCAAGGACCCAAACCGACCCACCCCCGGAGAGCTGCAACCACTTCCCATTCCTCGCTGGTCCTGGACGCACATCGCCCTGGACTTCATCTCGGGCCTGCCGGTTTCCGAAGGGAAAAAGACCATCCTCACGATAGTTGACCGGTTCTCCAAAGCAGTACACCTGGTGGCCCTCTCCAGACTCCCATCAGCTAAGGACACCGCCGAGCTGATACTGGAACACGTAGTCCGCCTGCATGGGTTCCCCAAAGACATCGTCTCGGACAGGGGGCCCAAGTTCACCGCCCAGTTCTGGAAGGCCTTCTGCCGTCTGATCGATTCCACTGTCATCTGGCTACCATCCCCAGACTAACGGTCAGATGGAACGGACCAACCAACAGCTGGAGCGCTACCTGAGGTGTTTTGTGTCTGATCGCCAGCGCTCCTGGGCCCGCTACCTCACATGGGCAGAGCTATCTCACAATCTCCACGTCTCCTCTGCCACGAATCTAAGCCCATTTGAGGTATGCTATGGTTTCCAACCTCCGATGTTCGACCACCAAGAACCGGAGGTTGACGTACCATCAGCTGCCTGCGGCGCTCCAGATCCACCCAGTATTCCACGTTTCTCAACTGAAACCCTTCATCACTTTACCGATGGTTCCACCCACCCCCCCCCTGCTCCTCCTCCCCGCATCATTGATGGCGGTCCCGCGTACACCGTGCGACGGATCCTTGATTCGCGCCCTCGGGGCAGAGGCACCCAATATCTGGTCGATTGGGAAGGCTACGGCCCCGAGGAGTGATCTTGGGTTCCAGCACGGTTCATCCTCGACCCCGAGCTCATCCGGGACTACCGTCACAGGGTATCCTCCACCTCAGGACCGTCTGGAGCCGGTCCTGGACAGGGGGGTACTGTCATGCACACTCGGAACGCGACCGGCACTAGGACCCGGAAGTGAAGTGGTCGCGAACCAGGAAGTATAAAAAGGTAAACAAACCATAGCATCTTGCTCAGTCATTGAGTTTGGCCCATGTCTCGTCGGAATCGTTCGTCGAATCGTGAGTACTCACTTTATTGGTCTTGCTTTCTGATTGAGTGTGCATTTATAGGACGCGGGTTAGATTGTGTCTTTCCCTTGCTCCCCATTTGTGAGAGTCCTTAGATTAAAGAGCGTGATTATCCTGCCTACTCGTGTTCTTCCGCGTTTGGGTTTACCATTCACGCTACAAAGGGCAAACCGCTAAAGCTAAGTCTTCTGGTCACCTCAGGTTAGTTCTTGACAGACTACAACTTTTTAAGCAATACCAATCAAGTTATTACCACACAAGATTTTGATACAGGTTTTCATGTGCAGAATAAAAATCAACAGGTTTATGGTTGACTTCCACTGGACTTTTTTAGCTTCCTTCATCCTTGGTTGTAAGTCCTTTGATCTGCCATTTTGTCCTACATATAATGTCACCTGAGGAACAGAATCAGTTACATTAAACCACCTCTTCCCAAAATCACTCATCTACACTGATTGCTGCTCCTTGCCGACCTATGATGATGTACTGTGTAACTAATTTGCTCTTTTGTTTCTTCCTGCCATGTTTGTTTTAAGTCAGTGTCCTTAGTTGAGTCATACATCATTGTGCAGTGAAAAGCAGCAGTGGGTACCTCCAGGATTTGTGATTTAATGAATCTTCCCCACTTATTAATTATTTGACTTAACTCCCTCTCTAGCTCCCCTATCCAATACACATTTACTTGTGGTTCTGCCATTGCCATTTGATTTTAATACTTTTCATGTCAACATACACCTTTTGGAGAACACCATATTTGAAGTCCTAATTTACATAATGCATCTCTGCCTAATTAATTAACTGGTGTCTGACACAATCCTAATACAGATATGGTTACACTTATTGTTAATTGTAGACGGACTTGAGCGGGCATCTCTTAAATTTAAGCAGGTATAAACTGCTCCTGTTTCAACTAACATGGGTGTATTTTTCCCATCTACCTCAATGTGTAACCTGGGTTCTTGTTCAGCATTAGTTATTAAACTACTGTAGCTAACTGATTCTCCCCTGTAGGACTCTCTGGGCACCCCTAATACCCCTGTTTTAGATTCCCCCCATGGGTTTATTGGGCCTTGAACTTGATTTCGAGGGGGTTGTTGCAACTCCCCTCCCATCACACCCCTCGGGGGCTGGGCCCTGGATGTGTTAGGCAAATTGATCGGTTATGTCCGGCCTGTCCACACCTCCAACATACTCCGGGGGCAAAGGTTCACATGAGTGTCAGGTTCAGGCATCTGGTGTGAGCTTGGGAAGTGCTGCTGATGCTGCCGTTGCTGTGACTGCTGCTGGCTGGATCATCAGTAAAGGGTTTGGGCCTCTCACAGACATTTGCCCTGCTTTTTTTGTTACCAGGGTAACTTGGACTTTTCCTTTATTTCTCTTTATCAGCTCCTCGAGCTGTAACTGAGCCAGTTTTCTGTACAGTTCATGTTCTTGAGTTCTTAACTTCTGCTCGTCTTCTATTTTGTTCAACAGCATGTGGGACGTGATCACAGAACTCTTTGTATGATTTAGAGATTAAGCCGACCACATCTTCCAGTTTAGTTTTCATCGGTTGAGGCATGGCATTTCCTACAGTGTATCTGAATAGTGTAGACAACAGTGCATCTCCCTCAGGATCACTTTTCAGTTTCTTGCTCCACCTCTTTAACTGCTTCTGAATGTACAGTTTTGGGTTTTCAGTCTCTTGCATTCATAGTTCCCACAGACAGAAGCTTGCCTGAGGTCTCCTTTTCTAAGATCTTAATCCATTTCCCTGCCTCTTCGAGAATGTTAGGGAGGCAGTTGAAAAGTCCCTTGAGATCTTGAGTTGCCCACGGTACATAATATCTCCGTGCACCTTTAATTAAAATTGGGAGTTGTGGAGCTAGGTGCCTAAGTCTCCCAGTATTCCTTCCCTGTTTCCCACTGCCCATATTAAATGACAAATCCTTTTCACCATCATCCTCTCCACTGTACAAAGATCTATGCCGATTCCTTAGTGTTGTATCCATTTTACTTCTTACTTGTCTGGGTGTTATAGTGCCTTTGTCTAACCTCTCTTCACTTGCTTCCCATATACCTTTTTTTACTTTCTGTAGATCTGCCCTTATCTCCTTATAACAATCTAACAGTGTGCTTTCTTCTCTATCCATTTTCCTATCCTTCCTCTTTCTTCTGTATCAACTCCTCTCCTTCTTTCTTAAATAGAGCTAGGACTTCTCACTCCTGCTGTCTCTTTAACCCTCTTTGGACACATTTTTCTTCTTTTGCCGCTGTCTTATCATTTTTCCACAGTTTCTTTATCCATACACTGCCACATCAAATGCTCCCTCCTTTGGACATTTTGTAATTATCTCTTTAGTTCTTTTTTGTCATTTATTTGCAATCTTAGTTATGATCTTTCCACAACTTAGATATTCTTGCTTTATTTTCTGATTGTGTACTTACTTAATGACTAAATTTACTTACAACATACAATGTTGTATAATCACAGAATTATCTTCCTTTCTTTAACAAAACTCAACAATGATTACCACCCTCTAATATACAATATTTCACTATAGTACTTGCCAGCCTGTGCAGTCTATTTTTAAACACAGTGAATACTTTTATCTATAACCAATTAATGCCACAGTATTAATATTGGTTCAGACACATTTACCACTCCTGTCACACAGTGCTATGTGTGGGATTTAGATGAGGTATATCTGCAGAAGTGAATGCTTTGGAAAATGTTTTTAATAAAGGAAACAGAACATGAGCAAAGCTAACGTAACCAGAGCTAAACCAACCAGCAGCTGAACTAAATAAGGAGCTTAACCTACACAAGAACCTAAATATAACATGAACTAACAAGACTAGGAGAGAAACATACAATTCTAAACATAAGAGCTAACCATAACTTATAAGAGCTAACCAGAACAGACTTTATCCAGAAACAAAGAGAATGACACTAGAACAACCTAAAACATGAATCATAACATTCAATCAGTTTAAGCAGCTTAATTGAATAGCATAGGAACAATAGAAAAGGCATGAAACAGACAGACACAGAGAAAATTCAACAACCAATTAAATAACCAACACTTAAACACAACAGATACCCAACAACTAGAACACAATGTTATTTATAATCGACTGATTAAATACCTCAGCTCAGGTGAGCGCTCACCCGACCAAGGTACATTCTAAGAAATTAAGTTTAGAACCGAAGAAACACAAAAGAAACCCAAACTTACAAAATGGAGTCCGGACGCATGGCACCTTCTGATGTTAACCGCGACAACTCCACAATATTTCTTTATTCATAGAACAGTGACAACTCAACTGTATTTCTTTATTTATATATTTATACTTCGTACTTTGTCCCTGTTTTCTCTAGAAAATAGGGCCAATTCATCCATACTTGTCTCTTATATTCTAATAAGGGCTCATTACTTTCTTTATTATTTTTACTTTTCTTTTCCTTTTTTCATTTATTTTATTTAATTTTTATTCATTTATTTACTATTTTTTTTTATATATTATAATTTTTTAATAAGGCCTTCATACACACAGGCGTCTCAGGTCTGGCAGCAGCTGTCCCCCCTCAGCTCCGGGGTCAAGCCCTGTTTACTGGACACAGCTTATAATATTACTAAACCAGAATCTCTCTCTCTCTCTCTCTCTCTCTCTCTCTCTCTCTCACAGGCACACAAAGATCTCCCTTGCATTCAGACAGTTTTAGACCAACACAACATCAATTAGACACAACCAATTGCAATTGCCTTTAACTTTATGGCACACAGCGGTGCTCCTCATAAGAAGTTATTAATATTAATTGATATACATCTGTATATTGCTCATAAAAAGATATCTATATAAAATTTCACCACCAGCCTCATACAATAATTTTTCGGTGGCTACACATTATCGACATACATCTGTACGCTCCTCATAAAAAGTTAATTATAAATATTTAGCTGCTGTGTACCCTTACACAAGCAGTATAACTAATTAAGCGCAATTCCTTAATAACTGCTTCTTCCCCATTGCCATCCAATCTAGGCCCTCTTGACAATGCACTCAAAAAAATAACTTGTTGAATGAACGTAATTAAATTATGGAAAGAATTTCCACCTGATTTAATGGCTTTCTTTCAGCATTAAGCTTTTGTTGGCCCAACTTAATGTTCTTAGGTTCAGTCAAATTAATTTTATTAGGTTCATTTAACTTATTTACTACAGCTGCGTCCAACATAATTTACTACTGTTAACATAAATGAATAGCGTTGGTACAACACATTTTTCAGTTGTAAATTAAGTTGATCCAACTCAAGTAAATTTAAATTTCAAGCCCTGGTCAACGGAATTCTGTGAAGGAAAGAAGCACAAGACAAACGGGATAAAACAGAGATTTTTATTTTACACCAGCAGCAACTTACAAAGGAAGTCTCAATTAAAAAAGATGTACAAAACATAAAACACCACAAATAAGTATCGATCATAGAAAAACAATTAAACACCAACAGAAACGTTTTGTACTTTATAACTGTTCATTATGAATTTTATATATGACCATTAGAGACGGTTGGTCAGGAAACTCCTGAAGTCAGATGCAGACAGGACACTTTCACTCACAAACTCCTGTGAAAAAATACAGAGATAGATTCTATTAAAATTCATGATACTTAATTTATCAAATGAACAATATTTATACTTTCTTCCTCTCGCTTCACAACTCATGAGAACAGACCGAAACCAGAACCGAACCGCAGATTAAGCACGCGCATTTAACCGTCGGTATTTTAAGTGTGATTAAAAATACAAGAAATAGCTTAAACCAAAATAACGTGACTAAACATCGCTAAACAGCAGGTGACATTTATGTTCAGTATTTTGTTTCTATTTAGAAAGAAGAGAATTAATTCCTGCTTACCTTTTCCACACGCCCGCCAAACGTTTGTCTTCTCAACACGCTGTGTTCTCTTCTCACGATATCTTCTCGCGATGTTTGATCTGATATTTCCGACAAGATCTCTTTGGTTTATCTCAACATGATTAAATCTAATACATGTTAAGTTGTTGAATTTCATGTAAATACAACATAATTTATTCATGTTCATATTGGAAACATGAAATTATTATGTCCAAAACACATATTACATTTTAGTACATGTAACTGGTAGCCAGGTTCATTTTTTTGAGTGTGGGTACAGATTAATACCGAGCCACTCTCTCTCTTAAACACAAATAGATGCTCAAATGCGCTCTCTCATACCTGCCTTGTCATGCTGCCATCTAATCAAAGCCCTCTTGACAACATAACAGACCAATGCAATGCTTATTTTATCAATTTACTATCAGTATAACCGTTAGTAAGCTGATGCATGCATTCTTTCCTGAAAACAAAGCCCATCCAAAACTACTTTAATTTGGAGAGGTCTTTAAAGGCATTCTTACCGACACGGGTGATTCCAGCGAACAACACAAACTAAGTACATAAGCAAAAGGTGCTTACCTTTGTACGTGGCCACATGTTTGTGCTGCTCGCTAAGGAAGCCCATGCTGATCAGTCACCTTTGCCCCTTTTCCACCCTGCTCGCAGCGCCAAGATGTCGTGAAAATTAATTGAAGACTCAGGCTTGGGTTTTCAGAAGATAACGACCTTTATTTATCATGCAATAACGGCCGGGGGAGACTGCAGTGTCACACTGAACTTTGAACGCTTTTCGTTTAAATACACTCTAAAACAATGGAGTATTCAGTATACAGTGATGTCCCACAACAGCTGGGTTTCTTTAAATTCCCCCGTTCTATGTATACCTCACCTTCCTGGGCAAGCGCATTCCAGGAGGCCTTATATGGTTAGCTTTTGCACATACGATTCCCCATCCTAATGTATAGCTTGGATTCCTAGGCAAGCACTTCTCAAATTGACTACAGAAAATGACTATTATATTCCAATGGGTACCTAAAAGTAAGTGAAATCACATAAAACCAAATAGAAATTACTACCATAGTGGCAGGGTTTCTTCGCTGCCTACACACTAAGAATTACAAACAGGGTTTTTTCGCTGTTTGTTACACACTAATTTGACTTTAGGGTTTGTGCAAATTAGCTGCACAAAAATGCGTGGCAGGGTTTCTTCGCTGCTTACACACTTACAATTAAAAACAGGGTTTCTTCACTGTTTTTATGATAATATAAGGCCTTCAAAAGATGATAAGAGAACCATCGCTCAAATTAATCTTTATCGCGGTGAAGGAGTTTTTGATAATAATAAAATGTAAAAAGATTTTTTCGTCTTTACAGTACAAGTTTAATATTATAAGCTGCAGTTTACTTTAACACATGAAAAGAACCTATATGAGGATATATGCGCATATATGAAACCTATATGCAGTATATATGCGCATATATCCTCACATATATGAGGATATATGCGCATATATCCTAACCTATATGCAGTATATATGCATATATATGATAATATATATGGCGCATATATCCTAACCTATATGCAGTATATATGCATATATATGATAATATATATGCTGCATATAGGCAAAATTGAGGTGCATATATGTGCATATACAGGCCATATAGGTCTCCTGTATTCCTTCTTTATATCCACATATAAGCCCTATATGTACATACAAGATATGTCTCCTATATAGCTCATGGCAGGATCTGGTCATTTTAGGTCATATCTCACTTTGGCAACTGTCATACATGATGCCTAGCTCATATTTTCTATTATCAAGGCAATAACTAAGAACTAACAAAAAAAATGCAAAAAACTTATGTGCGAACACGTGAAATTGGTATCACATGTAATTGGCATGTTATGGAACTATAGTTATACAAATTTTAGAATTTCTGTTACACTTCATTATCTGCTAATGACCCGAGGCAAGACACGCCCACACGCCAATCACATGGAAATCAGTCAGGGTAATTTACATACTAGGCCACGCCCCCGGATACCGGCATGAAAAACACACACACAAAGACAGGCTTGAGTTTACACACAGATTCAGTTTTCTTCCCCGTTTGGAGGATGACACGCACTACTACGCATCCAAGGAAACTCTTCAGAATGTTCTGGACAGTGGGAGGAGTTTACATTTACCTCAGAAGAAGACTGTGTGGCTCTGACGACTCACGGGAGCATTTTGAAGAGAGAATAGATCCAACGGAGGACACACTGGGTAAGTTATTAAGTCTTATATAACTCTTATTCTGATAATATTAAACTAATATTAGTAAATATTTTCCTCACTTCAGCTAGCTCTTGTCAGCTTGTGTGACACATTGGCTTTCAATGCCATTTACATAGTTTAGGTAAATCATGCTAACATGCTGCCTTACTGTATGTAGCACAAACATGATATTTCCCGGTGGCTAAGCTAATGCCTTAACACTAGAAGCGCTGAGCAGTGGTCATTTGACCGCAATGGGGTGAAAAAAAAAATACTTTACACTCGATCAAATTCCAGGACCCTCCTTCCATGACTTTTCCTAGATTTGTGAGCTTAATCACCCTGTATGCTTACATTTTCAAAATCGCACCAGTAAAAGCCAGTATAAAGCTATTTTGCTCTTATTTACGTGAAATCGCTGACAGCTGCGCGCCGGTCATGCCGTTTCCTGCCTTTTCCAACCTGCGATTCTCATTTCTCTCAGCAGATGGCGCAAGGAATCGCGCATACTATCTATGCGTCATTCAGTGTGTATATGTAACTGTCTCAGGTTTCATTCCATATATGCACTTTATATATATTTAGAGGATTTAGCTTTACTTTATTTTATAACGTTTCGAGAAAATTCATTAGTTTGTTCATTGTTTAAAATTTTTTGTTGCAATTATCTCTAAAAAATGCAATGACCCATCCTGAGGATATAAAGCTTAATTAATGTGTTTGAATAAATCAGATCTACCACAGCAGATAATAAACTATGCTATGTCATAACCGAAGCAAACACCATGATTATGCCTCGTTTCGTTCAGCGGGAACGTGGTTCACTTGGCCGCGGTGTATTATAAACCTGCGGAATGTTTCACTGTTTATGCCCACATAAGATTCATGTAATAAAAGCGAGTGAAATGTGGAAGTGGCCACTCAATAAGAACTAAATCAAAGATTTCGGTAACTACACTGAGTGTATAGTGACACTAAACAGCTGAACAACTTTATCGTTTACCTCTGAGAAAAAAAGCTGTATTTTGTTTGTTTGCATTTAAAATTTTTATAACAGTACAAGCAGACACACACACACACACACACCTCCCTTGAGCCCTCGGTAAACATCCAATCACCGTCGGTATGCAAATGAGTCAAGACGTAGCCTAACGTGGTGTCGCGTCAGATTTCAGCGGTCACGGAGTGGAAAGACTTTGAAGCAGTTGCAGCGTTTTTTCAGCTACAACAAGCACAGCGATGAGTCAACGTTGTTTCACTGGTTATGACATACTGACACTAAACAGCTGAACAACTTCACTTTTTTGAGAAAAATAGGTGTATTTTGTTTGTTTATATATAGAATTTTAATAAGAGTACAAGAGTACAAGAAAGTAACAGCTTGGCCTGTGTAGTTAGCGCACTTGTAGAGAATAAATAAATGAATAACACTTTCATATCCCCTCTCAAGAGAGTGCCATAGTCTATTGTTAGTTTTAATGATTTGGCTGAAACTAATTATTCAATTCAATTCAATTCAATTTTATTTGTATAGCGCTTTTAGCAATTTTCATTGCCGCAAAGCAGCTTTACACAATCAAAATAATTATTTAAGTTTGTATGAAATGTGAATTTGTATGAATCAAAATGGTCAGTTTGTCCCTGGTGAGCAAGCCGAGGGCGACAGTGGCAAGGAAAAACTCCCTGAGATGGTAATAGGAAGAAACCTTGAGAGGAACCAGACTCAACAGGGAACCCATCCTCATTTGGGTGAAACAGAAAGCAGTAAAAGATCTGCATTTATACAGTGTGTAGGGTGGGAGGCAGTTCAGCTATAATAGCTGATATTAATTGATGTTAATATGGAGTCCAGGTAGTTATTGAAGACCCAGGTAGACTTGTAAGAAGTTCCAGTCCTGAACTGTCAAACTGTCAAGTCCCCAGAGAAACAGTTGCCAACACCAGTCAAGGCCAGAACCATTTTCTAGGTAGAGAGAATCATCCCCAGACACCAGACGCATCCCAGAGAGACACACGGGGCATCCATGTGACGAGATCTTCAGCCAGAAGCGGGGCACCAGGATGGGTCAGACAGGTCCGGAGGGCAGAGGGAGTCTGGATCACTGGCAGCTCAGGAACGACATGTGTAGCTCGACAGAGAGAGAGAAAGAGTGAAAGGGGGAGACAGGAGGAGAGAGGAAAGAGAAAGAGGGGGGGAAAGAGAAGAAGAGGAGAGATGGCAGTTAGGTATGGTCACAGTCACACAATGTATAATGTGAATGTATATTAACTGTAGAGTGCAAGCAGTGACTCTGGCAGGACTAACTATGACAGCATAACTAAAAGGGAGAAATCTATTTATAAAAATGCTTGGCTAAATAAATAGGTTTTTAGCCTGGACTTAAACACTGAGACTGTGTCTGAGTCCCGAACACTATTTGGAAGACTATTCCATAATTTTGAGCCTTTGTAAGAAAAAGCTCTGCCCCCAGCTGTATTTTTCATAATACACGGTACTGTCAAGCAGCCTGCATCCTTTGATCGAAGTAGGCGTGGCGGATCGTAAGACACTAGCAGTTCGCTCAGGTACTGCGGCGCGAGACCATTTAATGCTTTATATGTCAAGAGTAGTATTTAAAAATCAATGCGAAATTTCACAGGGAGCCAATGCAGTGAAGATAAGATAGGGGTGATGTCCTCATATCTTCTGGTTCTAGCGAGGACTCTCGCTGCTGCATTCTGGACTAGCTGAAGCTTATTTATGCATCTAGCTGAACAACCAGACAGTAAGGCATTACAATAGTCCAACCTAGAGGTGATAAAAGCATGAACTAGTTTTTCTGCATCATTTAGCGACAATAAATTTCTTATCCTGGCAATATTTCTGAGGTGAAAGAATGCTATCCTGGTAATATTATCTACATGAGCTTCAAATGAAAGGCTGGAATCAATAATCACACCAAGGTCTTTCACTGTTGCATTTGATGGAACAGAAAGGCCATCTAAAGTCACAGTGTGATCTAAAAATTTACTCCTAGCTGTATGCGGTCCTATGACTAGAACTTTTGTCTTATCCGGATTTAGCAGAAGGAAGTTAATTAGCATCCAATTTCTTATGTCCTGCACACATTGCTCAATTTTAGTAAGCTGTTTTTTCTCATCAGGTTTTGCTGAGTCATATAACTGTGTATCGTCAGCATAACAATGAAAACTAATACCATGCTTACGGATTATGTTGCCCAGAGGAAGCATGTAAAGGGAAAAAAGCAGTGGACCTAAAACTGAACCTTGCGGAACGCCAAACTCCACTAGAGAACATGCAGAATAATCACCATTTAAGTCTACATACTGATAACGATGGGTCAGATAGGATCTGAGCCAGGAGAGGGCTGTACCCTTAATTCCTACTACATTTTCTAATCTGTGAAGAAGAATAGCGTGATCAATGGTGTCAAAAGCTGCACTGAGGTCGAGTAATACAAGCATAGTTACACAACCCTGATCAAAGGCCAATAGGATGTCATTTACTACTTTAACGAGTGCTGTCTCTGTACTGTGATGAGGCCTAAATCCTGACTGATACAGTTCATGTATGCCATTTCTATGTAGATATGAGCATAGCTGCTCCGCTACTCTTTTCCAGAAACAGGGGTCGAGGACAGGTTTCTTAATTATTGGTTTGATAACTGCTAATTTAAAAGATTTTGGAACATAACCAATGCTGAGTGAAGAATTAATTATTCTCAACAGGGGTTCTGTTATTGCTGGTACTATCTGTTTAAGAAAATGTGTCGGTACAGGATCTAATATACAGGTTGATGAATTTGCAGAAGAGATGAGTGGAATTAGTTCATTCTCTTCAAGGGTAGTAAAGTATTCTAGGTTCTGATCTGACATGGCTAGATTAACATCTGCATCAATTACATTGTTCGGTTTCAAAACCTTAATTTTAGCCGCGATATGGAGGCTCTCTGGTTTGGTGTCTTGAAGATCAGGCGCACCAGTGGCTCCGATGTGTCCTCCCCCTGTATTCACCCTCTTCCCCCCAGCGTGGAGTCCCTCGGATCGGCCGATATTTCCGGAGAACTGGCGCTGCTTCTCCCGTGCTACGGCCGCTGTGTAGAGCCTCTTTCTTATCCGGTGTTGCTCCTCCACCTAAGATGGGTTTAATCAATGCTCGTTCAGCAGTAAATAAGACATTTTTGCTGAATGACTTTTTTTCCACACAAAGTCTAGATTTTATGTTTATTACTGAATCATGGATTAAGCATGGTGATCTCATTCCCTTCTCTGAACTGGTCCCGTTTGACTGTACGTTTTTTAACTCCCCCCGTCAAAACAGACGTGGGGGTGGGCTAGTGACTGTTATGAAAAACTCTTATCGTGCTCAGTGTTCCTCTATCTCCCCGGATATTTATACCAGCTTTGAAGCCCAACTTATCCACCTTGACTAGAACGGTCCTATTTGCTTAGGGCTGATTTACCGTCCTCCACACTCAGATAAGGACTTCCTTCAGCAATTCACCGACTTTATTGGTAATATTGTCACCAAATTTGATAGTTTCTTACTGCTGGGTGATTTTAACGTTCATGTTTGCTGGCAGTCAAACCCTATTTCGAGGGATTTTCTTAATTTAATTGAGGCTTTTAACCTGACACAGTGGGTTAAAGGTCCCACTCATATTCATGGACATACTCTGGACCTTATCCTCTCTCATGGAGTTGATATTACTGATGTTATTGTTTCTGATTATATGCTCTTTGATCATAAGCCTGTTTTATTTTCCATGTGTCTTCCAAGCCTTCCTCTTGCTTCTTCCAAAGTGACATCTCTGTCTAGGGTTTATTCCCCTCAGTTTAACATCAATTTTAGTCAGTGTTTCACAAAGTCTTGCTCTCATCTACTCTTGGACTCCCCATTATCAGACTTGGATGCGGACGAACATCTCAGTCTGTTACAAAATGCCTGGCTTATTGTAATGGATGAAATTGCCCCTCTGAAGCCTTTTAGGCTTAAACCTAAATCTGAAGTGTGGCATACCACTGAGACACGGCTACTGAGACAGACTTGTAGAAAGGCTGAGCGAAAGTGGAAAAAAGACAACTTAAACATTTCTTTACAGCTGTTCAAAGACGGTTTATCGGCTTATCAGAGAGCCGCCAAATCAGCTAAGGCGACCTATTTTTCTAAGTTAATTTTACATAATCAGTCTAGACCTAAGGTGCTGTTTTCTGTTATTAACTCTGTTGTCAATCCCCCGGTTAACTCTGTGTCAGTTGCCTCTGTCACCCTTTGTGAAAGCTTCTCAAGGTTTTTTAAAGACAAAGTAAGTAAGCCTGGTCTGGGAGCTTATATTTTATCTTACCAAGCAGCTTGTTCCCCTGCCGTTGTCTGCATCCTGGAAGGTTTTTGAACCAGTTTCTATTCAGTCACTTAAAGATACTCTTGCTAAACTGAAACCATCTTTTTCTCCATATGATGCTATTCATCCTAGATTTTTAAGACAAATCATTGATTCGGTTGGACCAGGCCTAGTGTCCTTTTTTAATAAATGTCTCTCAACAGGCGTGGTTCCTACTAATTTGAAAGTGGCTACTATCACTCCTCTCCTCAAGAAGCCCTCACTCGATCCGTCCGTTTTAAAAAATTATCGTCCTATCTCTGTTTTACCATTTGTGTCTAAGGTCTTTGTGTTTTTTGAACTCCAATCTTTTCTTGCTTTAAACAGCTTGTTTGAGCATTTTCAATCTGGTTTTAAGGCGGCCCACAGTACTGAATCAGCCCTCTTGAGAGTGTTAAACGACATCCTTTTAGCCACTGATACGGGGGATTCTGTGGTCCTTGTTCTTTTAGATTTATCAGCTGCTTTCGACACTATTAGTCACTCAATATTATTACATAGACTAGAGTCTTGGGTGGGTCTCTCTGGCATGATTTTAAAGTGGTTTCAGTCATTTTTATCCGACAGAAAATATGTGGTTAAGATAGGAGATTTTTCCTCATCGACTTCTTCTTTTCCCTGTGGTCTTCCAGGCTCTGTGTTGGCTCCTACCCTATTCTGATTGTACATGCTACCTCTGGCCTCCATTTTTAGGAAACATGGGGTATCTTTCCACTTTTATGCTGACGACACGCAAATCTACTTACCTTTTAAGAAAAATGATGACCTGGCCATGACTACTTTGTTATCCTGCTTAGATGAAGTTAAATCTTGGTTATCTCATAATTTTTTTATCCCTTAATGAAAAGAAAACCGAGGTAATAGTCTTTGGCCCTTCGGAACACACGAAGGCCCCTGATCTTGATCTGGGTCCTCTATCAGCCTTTAGATCCTCTCAGGTTCGGAATTTAGGTTTCCTATTAGATGATTCACTAAAACTTGAGAAACAAATCTCTACGGTTATTGGATCTAACTTTTATCAGCTCCGTACGCTCGCAAAGATTAGACCTTTTCTCACTGATAAGACTCTAGAGATGGCCATTCATGCTTTCATTACAACCCGCCTTGACTATTGTAATTCTCTCTATTATGGTATTTCTAAATCTCAAATCGCCCGTCTTCAACTGGTCCAGAACGCCGCTGCTAAATTTCTCTTGAAAAAGAAAAAAAGGGATCATGTGACTCCGCTTTTGAAAGCCCTTCATTGGCTGCCTGTTCACTTCCGAATTCATTTTAAAATTTTACTATTTGTGTTTAAATCGTTACACCAGCAAGCACCCCTTTACTTATCTGAATTACTGCACCACCATACCCCCCTGAGAAGTTTGAGATCCTGTGACCAGATTCTCCTCTTAATCCCACACTCCAGACTTAAGCGTAGAGGTGACCGTGCTTTTTCGGTTATTGGGCCTCGTCTTTGGAATGACTTGCCAATTGATATCCGAATGGCTCCTAGTTTACCTATTTTTAAATCCCTTTTAAAAACCTATTTGTTTTCCATGGCTTACTAGGCGCTACTGTGCCTACTTGTTTCATTAGTTTTGTGTGTATCGTGTACTTTTAGCCTTTTTATGATGTGGATGTACAGCACTTTGGTCAGTCTCACGGCTGTTTTAAATGTGCTATATAAATAAACTAAACCTAAACCTAATTTTATGCCTAATATTTACAATTTTATTAATAAAAAAGTTCATGAAGTCCTCACTATTGCATGATGTTGTTGTGGAGATTTCTGCAGTGGTCTTATTTCTGGTTAATTTGGCTACAGCATTAAATAAAAATCTAGGATTATTTTGGTTATTTTCTATAAGAGTGGAGAGATATGTTGATCTAGCTACACTAAGAGCTTTTCTATAGTTCAGGATGCTCTCCTTCCATGCCATTTGAAATACTAACAATTTAGTTTGACGCCATTTACGTTCTAATTTCCGAGCGGTTTGTTTTAAAGTGCGCGTGTGATCGTTATACCAGAGAAAAATATTATACAGAGCAAGTTTCTTATCCCCAATAGTTTTTCTTTTAACTGGAGCTACATTATCTAAGGTATAGCGAAATGTCGACTCTAAAGATTCAGTCGCCTGATCGAGTTCTGTGGGGTCAGACGGTGATCTAATCGAAGTTGGGAACTCTGGGAGATTACTGATAAAACTCTGTTTGGTAGTTGATGTGAATGTACGTTTCATACGGTGGCGGTATTATTACTGTGACACACTTAAATTGAGACAAGATAGTGATCTGAGATAACTTCAGGTAGTGGAATTGTGAGTAAATTTCTTATACTTAATCCGAATAATATTATTAAATCTAAAGTGTGACCTGCTTTATGAGTGGGTCCTACTACACACTGATTTACTCCTACCGAGTCCAGTATGGACATAAATCCTGTTCTCAGAGGGTCTTCTGGATCTTCAAAATGAATATTAAAATCTCCAGCAATTAACACTTTGTCTACAGAAACGACTAGGTTTGAGAGGAAATCTGCAAATTCACTAAGAAATTCAGAGTACGGCCCTGGAGGTCTGTAAATGACAATTAGCGGAATCGACTGAGCTGACTTAATATAGTTAAATACACTTATGTTACTATAAAGAATTTCAAATGAATTAAATTTGTGTCCGTGTTTTTGTACAATAGTCAGATTATCGTTGTGAATAACTGCGACGCCTCCTCCTCTACCAGTTAACCGAGGCTGGTGTATGTAGCTGTACCCAGGAGGACTAGCTTCATTTAGAGCTACATACCCGTGATAATTTCATTAACTAAAACTGCTTTAGATGCGAGAGATCTAATATTTAACAGTCCTAGCTTCAGATCAGAGGTGCCGGCTGCGCATTCAGTATAATCTGAGTTTGTGGTATTTATGTTAATTAAATTACTAAAACAGACTTTCTGAGTCTTTCTAAATTTGTTTTTAGCTCGGGGAACAGACACAGTCTGAGTGACGACTCTATGCAGCCAGCAGATGGTTGGTTTAGCCTGTCTGTCTGCTCCCTGGCCTGGGCTCTGGATTGTCACCGATTAACTAGGCCTCTTCTGAGACTATGAGCTATACTGCAAGAAATGAGAGCAGCACCTTCCCGAGTGGGATGGACACCGTCCCGCCCTAACAGGCCAGTTTTGCCCTCAAAGGTCTTCCAATTATCAATGAAGCCCACATTGTTTTCAGAGCACCACCTGGACATCCAGCGGTTCAGCGATCATAACCTGCTGTAAGTTATGTCACCACGCCTCATTGGGATGGGACCAGAGCATACTACTCCATCGGACATCGCCTTCGCTAATTTAAATACCTCTATAAAGTTATTGTTACTAACCTCTGACTGACGAAGACGTATATCATTAGCTCCAGCATGTACCACTATCTTAGAGAACCTGTGCTGTCCTAGAGCCCTAAGATTACCTGCTATGTCTGGTGCTCTGGCTCCCGGGATACACCTAACCACTGCCGCTGGCGCCCCTAAAGGTCTAGCTAATTTCACATGTCTCATTATAGAGTCTCCTATAACCAGAGCTCTTTCAGGTTTCTCAGCGGGTTCATCACTGAGGAGAGCAAACCTGTTGGACACGTGAAGGGCAGAAGAGGTGTGCTCCGGTGGGCTAGCCTTAGCGTTAGAGTGCTCACTAACACACACCTATCACAAATAAAATAACCACTAATGACGGAGGAAGAATGTCTAAACATCCTGCACTCCACACACTGAACGAGCTGAATATTAGACATTGTATCGTACCTGAGTCGGGGTTGTAGTTGTTTGGAGCTGAATTCCGTTTGTTGTTTTTAGACGAAGAAACTCGCGTGTTCTCCAAAAAGCGCAGAAAAGGGCGAAGCCAAATAGTATGAGGATGTAAAAACTAGTTGCTATTAATATTATTATTATATAAATGAAAAAGTTATGTAATTTAAACGCTAATACAAACGCAAAACTTTCGCGGCAACGATACAAAAACAGGAAGCTACGTCACCAACAGAAAGTGATAGTGCCTATTTATCACTACGTAAGTACCCCAACACCATTGATCATGAGTTTCAGCTGAAACTAATTCTATATATGCAACAGAAAATGTGGATGCAGATTCCAAATGTGTGAAGATATACATATGTGTGTCTGTATATATATATATATATATATATATATATATATACAGTATAGTGTATGTGTGTGTGTGTGTGTGTAATCGAGGCCGGCTCTACGCAGGGCAAGAGGGGCAGCGCACCCTCATATATTTGTCTGCACATGTTAATATATTCCTAAAATGTATATATTAAATATATTGTTGATATAAAGTTGCTAAACTGATCTGCAGTAGCGGAAAAATCCGCTGAAAAAGGGACAGGCTGCAGCGCGCACACACACACCTCTCCTGAGCCCTTGGTAAACATCCAATTACCGTCTGTCGGATTTCAGCGGTCACGGAGTGGACCAGTTTATATATTAATCTTAATATTAATATATTAATCAGTTTATATATTAATCTAAGCTTGAACTTATCAGCATTGTTTCGTTCAGATTCCGCTTCAGTGTGTTTCTTAATCTTTCCCCACATTTTTGTGTCAATCAAACTATTATACACACACACACACACACACACACACACATATATATATATATATATATATATATATATATATATATATATATATTAGGGCCGGGACTCGATTAAAAAAATTATCTAATTAATTAGAGGCTTTGTAATTAATTAATCGAAATTAATCGCATATAAATATTTGTCCTGAGAACAGTGAGAAGTAAGTTTTTTCATATGGATTTTTAGTATACCATTGAATAATGACTCTTCAACTCTATATGTTTAGCATTGAGGTGATACTTGAGGCTCGATGTGCTGCGGTGATATGCGAATTCCTTGTTGCATAGCTTGCACACAACCATGCTCTTATTGACGCTTCCATCCATTCGTTTTTTATAAGAAATTTTCCCATCCACAGGGCCAACGAAAGTGGTCTCATCAGCTTCTTTGTCCATGTTCACTGTGGTTTGTTTTTATCTGAACGCTAGTTGGTGCTCCAGTATAATCGGTCCGCCGAAACTCATCCAATGAGAAACGTTCCGCGGTGCAAAAATAAGTGCGATTAAAATGCGTTAAAAAAATGAACGCGTTATTTTTTTGTAATTAATTAATCTAAATTAACGCGTTAAAGTCCCGGCCCTAATATATATATATATATATATCAAATAAAATCTGTATTATTTGACCCTGAAGTTTAGTTTAGCACACAAAAAACAGAAACGTCCTTTCTGGTAAATCAACTGCATATGTGTTTTATTTACAGCAATTCTTTAAAAAATGAATATACATTGTACAGTACAAGGTAAACACGAGGAAGATTACAAAATGAAAAAACAAACAGCGTCTACTTTATAAACAGCTTAGTATACTGTGCGTCGAGATGCTGAAATCCCTTGCATGTTGCCCCTATATTTTGTGCTTCCATTCCAAGTGAAGAGATATTTGACCGGCAGCCTAGAAACAAAAGAACTGTAGGTGTGATCACAACACCCTCCGAACGACCGTGCCATCAATCACTGACCACCTCAGAAGTTCCCTCCAATGTATGCGGATGTGCTTTCTCCTCGTGTTTACCTTGTACTGTACAATGTATATTCATTTTTAAAGAATTGCTGTAAATAAAACACATATGCAGTTGATTTACCAGAAAGGACGTTTCTGTTTTTTTGTGTGCTAAACTAAATTTCAGGGTCAAGTAAAACCGATTTTATTTGATATATATATATATATATATATATATATATATATATATATATATATATACAGTGGTTACTCAATCGGAATGTAGGTTCTACCGTCGCGGCGCTCGGCGGTACCGTTTGGCTTTGTGCGTTTGCTGGCTTTTACCGCTGAGTGGCGCTATATAATTACCGACTGACGCCTCATGCCTTAGTTCATTCTCTGCTGGATTAATGAGACACGGAGTTTTAGAACTGCACGTAGTAGCGGATAAAATCAAGTAAAACATTGTAGTTAAACAAATTTATAATCACAGAACTAAAATTACAGTACAAATGTAGAATTCAAATTAAATTAAATCTTATTAGGATCAAATTTAAGCACAATAAATGTTAACACAGTGAGCCTTTAAATTTTATCACTTGTAATTAGAAAAGAAGCGTGTAGCGTTTTGTGTCATCTTATTTTTTGTGTTCTTTAAATTTATAGTAGATTTATTAACTGAAATAAATGACCATAAAATTAAAACAGTGTTAGGACGTTCTACTGCGTCAGCTGATGTCGGTCTTTCAGCCCCGCTTGTGTTTTTACGTTATTATAAGAATGAAATGCAGTATGTTGTTATGATTTGTAAGGGGTTCGACCCATGTTACCCAAACGACTTAGTTCAGATGTAAGTAAATGGATAGAAAGTAAATGGCTGTGCTGGGGGAGGGAGGTGCTAATGATTTGATCGGCTGTGTGTGTGTGTGTGAGAGAGAGAGAGGGGGGGGGTGTCGCGGTGGTTGATTATTCAGTGAAACAAAGGCTCAGCTGAAAAATGTTAGACACATCAGTCACTTAACCCCCAATAAAAGGTATTTAGTTGTAATCTAACAGATGCGCACTAAATACCAAACCTAAACCAGGCACAAGGATTAATAAAACAAGATAGCCCCCATACCCGTTTTTTTTAAAATAAAAATACCAAAGAAGATTATTGTGTATAGACTGATTAAAAACAATGCAATTTACGCTATTATAAGGAAAATCTCAAGTTCTTCCATTCCAAGGATTAAAAAGGCAACAATGTTAACTTTAGAATCTAGAATCCAGAAGATTAAAATTACACAAATTTAAATCACTGAAAGTCAGCCTCAGATTCAAGAGGTTTTTAAAGTGGGGAGAAGTGCATTTCAGTTTCTCTGAATGTATAGGTGAGAACAGCCGATTCACACCTGGGGAGGGTGGATAATTTGTATTTGAATGTTGTCTGGCATTGTAAAGCACTATAGTGACACTAAAAGAACAACCCAGGATTAATAGGAATTATTATACTGCATAATTATTATTTAGCACAAAAAAAATCCTCGCGCTCGGGTTGCATACACAGCGCGTAGTAAAATCCACTTTAACCCAACAAACCCCGAGTATTTTATAGCGCGGGGTGCAAGCCCGGGCAACGATAGCAACGATAGCTCACCAGTCATGTGTAATTCTGCAGTCCCGCTGCTTCGCATGTCTGAAGGGGAGGCCGCCTAACTAGTGATCGAGGAGCGATATTGATTTGGGCGCACGCCGTGACAGGCTGAAAAAACTGTTGTCAGATTAATGTGCAAAAACTATATAATAAAACTATATAAGACTCCATGGCCTTTATAAGACTCAACTTTTATTTAAGCGCACTCACAATAACGAAAAAACGTTATGATTTTGTAAATGTTTGAAAGCAAATAAGGTGCGCTGTTCTGTATTGTTTTTGGTGAACTTAAGCGCGTCAGAAAATGAACTTAAATGTTTTTTTTAAATGGTCAGAGTCAGTCTGCTTGCTGTTTTCCCGACGCATCCATAATCAAACTTCATGGAAAACTTCATGAGTGCTGATTTAGACTATGGAGTAAATTAAAGAGGAGAATCACGATGCCGAATCGAAGTCCTGAGCCCAAACCTCATTTAAATTAAATTAAATTAACAAATATTATAAGTAAAAAAACAATAGCGCACATTTAGAAACCGTTTATAAATTCTTTCCGACATGAGTTGGCCCGGTGTTATACGCAGAGCGTCGGGAGATTTCCTGAAGTTTCAAAATCGCGGGGCATTTTTTCTAAATAGATGCTATCTTTAATAACTGATGGAGGTTTTGAGCTGTATACACACGCATTCCTGCCTAAACAACTCTTAAAACTACACCTGTGACACAATAACAGTAATATTTCGAACATTCTGCAGGCTGATATTTGGAGAAAGGAAAGAATAATGAATAAACCAGTTGTTGGGTCAAAATAACCCAACCAGGTGTTAATTTGTAAACTACATCTCATATGAGCCAACATGAGCAACCCAACGTGTTTAAAGTACCTGAAATAATCCAGAACTTAAATAACAATAAACCGATACTGAGATACGCTGTATAACATTCACTATTGTATTTACTGCAACGAGCGAAAATGTCACTTTGTGCCACCTGGCGGCCATTTTACGAATGACTTTAAAATGCAACTGATTTATTTTGGCCGCTGACGTTTTTACACGGCGGTGAGCGCGACGGTAATAACCATTCCAATTGATCAACTACTGTATATATATATATATATATATATATATATATATATATATATATATAATAGTTTGACACAAAAATGTGGGGAAAGGTTAAGAAACACACTAAAGCGGAATTTGAATCACTCTCTTGAGAGGGGATATGAAGGTGTTATTCATTTATTTATTCAATTTTACATATAAACAAACAAAATACAGCTATTTTTCTCAAAAAAGTGAAGTTGTTCAGCTGTTTAGTGTCACTATGTCATAACCAGTGAAACAACGTGGACTCATTGCTGTTGTAGCTGAAAAAACGCTGCAACTGCTTCAAAGTCTTTCCACTCCGTGACCGCTGAAATCTGATGCGACACCACGTTAGGCTACGTCTTGACTCATTTGCATACCGCCGGTGATTGGATGTTTACCAAGGGCTTAGGGGAGGGGTGTGTGTTTGTGTCTGCTTGTACTGTTATAAAAATTCTAAATATAAACAAACAAAATACAGTCTTTTTTTTCAGAGGTAAACGATAAAGTTGTTTAGCTGTTTAGTGTCACTATACACTCAGTGTAGTTACCGAAATCTTTGGTTTAGTTCTCATTGAGTGGCCACTTCCACATTTCACTCGCTTTTATTACATGAATCTTATGTGGGCATAAACAGTGAAACATTCTGCAGGTTTATAATACACCGCGGCCAAGTGAACCACGTTCCCGTCAAACTAAACGAGGCATAATCGTGGTGTTTGCTTCGGTTATGGCATAGCATAGTTTATTATCTGCTGTGGTAGATCTGATTTATTCAAACACAATATTGTTTTAGCGATAATTTCACGGAAGCGAGTTCAGAACTAAATCGCTGCTCTTGCTCCATCCAAGACGTTTAGAAGTTTCAAATATAATGAAAAAATGGATAAATTTTCTCCATACGATATAAAATTAAGTAGAGCTTTCCTTTTTGTTATAGTACGAAGCCCCTAGATGGACAAAGGAGGAGAAAAAACGACAGAAAAATGTCATGCCTTTTTGGGTTATAATGCAAAACATGACTTTTTTTTTTCTGCCGTTTTTCCCCTTTTCCTTTGTCCCCTTAGAGACTCTGTAGTAGGTTTTCTCAGTTGAATATGAAAAAAGATACCGCTGATTATCAACGCGGGAATGAATGGCGCATTGTCCAAGTGCAAGTTTATCTTGGAGCTAAACTATTTGCTCTTGGTAAAAGCGCCATCTAGCGATCATTGTGTGTCAGCAACAGCTTCCCATTCAAAACAATAGGTGGTCAAATGACCGCTGAACCGCGTTATTAGTAGGTGACACTGGCGCGGCGCTTTTAGTGTTAAGGAGTTTACAGATGTTTATAAATGTTCTAATGTATTTCCCCTTGTTTTGAATAGCTTTAGATTATGGTTGCTAATATGTATTTGGCTCCGTTTTGGTTAGCTTATAACACTGTTTCATATCTTTATCATTAATCTGCATTTATACATAAAATCCTATTAACTATTGGGAAGCTAAGCAAGAATCAGTATGAAACATGAAAAAGTTTTTAAAAGCTACCAATTTCTCGTGTTCACCAACATTCTTGGAATAAAGCCAGCTTGAGATTGACACCAAACATTACATATCTTACCCACTCATTCCTTCCTTTATCTAATAAAATGGTTTGTAAATGCTGATTACACCTTTAAAGTTATGCAGAATAATCAAACATATACACAGGAATAAAAGGAACTGAGTAAATATATGTGAATACGTTTTGAACTACTGGTACACTTTAAAGATGTTTAAAATAGTGTCCATGCCAGATGCCTTTGTTCATGGAAAGGCATGTCTTCCGGAGGTTAAGAGAGTGTCCAGGTGTGATGAGCTCTCCCCTCACGTTTTATTGTCAACTGACCCACATGATCTCATTCTTTTCTGTTGCATACATTTTAAACACACTATGGGTAGTGTTCTCTCATTGCTTAAATGTTTTATTTGATCATTAGTCGATCATTAGAAAATGTGTGCCACAGAACAAAATCATGCACACAATATGTTGTGCAGGTCATTCACCATTGGGACAAATCATTGAAGTTGCAGGACAAAGTTATTTTAGTAACATACAATAGTTGACAAAGTGAGCAGTGAAACCCATGAAACTAGTGAAGTCAGAGTTACACTTGCAGGTTCATGCAGTGCCCAGCCGGCAGAGTGGCACTCAGCTAGTAAGCATGAGCAGTGACGCAGTGGCAGAATGCAGTGATATTCAATTCAATTCAATTTTATTTATATAGCGCTTTAAACAATGGTCATTGTCCCAAAGCAGCTTCACAAAAAAAAAAAAATTAAAGATTTTTTTTTTTTTTTTTTTTAGAAAAGAAAAGAAAAGAAAAGAAAATAATGGGTAATGGCTTCTGCCGGCTCTTCAATGCAGCAGCCATTTCTCTTCACTGGGTTGTGGACAGACACTTAACAGAAGCACTTCACGCTGCATCAGCTCATGCAGGTTTTCGCATGATGTCATCTTTGGCACTCAAATGGTGTGGGGTATTGCCCTACTCACATGCCACTCACATGTGCAGAAGGGTCCTTGATGATTTCTTTAGAGCGGTATACATACATATGCAAACTATTTATTATATTATATAATCTTCTCATTGAATACATAAAAATTATTGTTTTTTTTTTACATAACTATTCCTCTGTATACTGTTTACATGCAAATTCTTTATGTATGTCATCTCAGTGACATACATACATTATGTATGTCATCTCAGTGACATTTATGATGACATCTCAGTATGATGTATGATGTACTTGGCTGCATTCACTACACTTGGCTGCTTTTTCCCGAGCTCCGCCAGACTGACCAATTTTTCTACTTTTTCGTCCCCTTACGAAGAGTAAACATATAACAGATAAGTATTTCATACTACCTTATAATATATTCACTCGAAACGCGTGTTATATCGTTTTCGTATAAGTTTATATCGTATAAGTTTTAATAGTTTTGCAGCACACCGCTTCTAGCCGGCTTTTCATTAGCATCGCTAGCCCGTTAGCCCGGCTATCACAAGTTTGTTTACGCTCTTTCGCACCGGTTATTTCTATTTTTAGACACCATGTCGGTTGGGTCTCTGCCCCTGTGTGCAGGTGAGGAGACATTGGAGCTGCACTCGGTAGACTTGGAGATGGAGGCCGTGGAGAAGCTGATCCGCGACCTACAGGTGAAGCTGGCCCGGCTACAGCAGCGGAAAGCCACGCTGGAATCGTCGCGGACCGACGCTCACCTGTCCCAGGTAAATTCTCGGCATTAGAGATTTCTCCGACAACCTCTACTCCGCGTGCTTCTCTGCCCAGGTCCAACGCACCGAGAACGCAGCCTGCCCAGCTTTCCTTCACCCCGGCGCCGGGATACCACGAGGCCTGGAAACTTCAGCAGCGGAAGACGCGCGCCAAGCCCCGGGCGAGGACCTCTCCTCCTCCGCCACCACCCGTCTTCGAGATCTCAACCCGAAACCGCTTCGCTCCTCTCCGTGAGACGGCACACGACGCGCTGGTCATCGGAGACTCCATTGTCCGGCACGTGCGTGCTACCACAGCTAAAGGTAAGGCGTACACGCGCTGTTTACCTGGTGCACGTGTTCTTGATGTTGCTGCACAGGTGCCTGCGGCCCTGAGGAAGAACATTCGAGCTGTGGTTCTCCATGCTGGCACCAACGACATCAGGCTGAGGCAGACGGAGATCCTAAAGAAGGACTTCAGGAGCCTGGTTGAGAAGGTCCGCAGCACATCACCCACGACAAAGATCGTCGTATCTGGACCACTTCCGACATTTCAGAGAGGAATCGAGAGGTTCAGTAGATTATTTGCCTTCAATGAATGGTTACAAACTTGGTGTCAACAACAGAGATTACCCTTTGTTGATAACTGGAATGTTTTCTGGGAGCGTCCTAGGCTCTACCGCACAGATGGCCTGCACCATAGCAGAGCTGGAGCAGCGGTCCTCTCTGACAACATCTCCAGGACATTACGAACCATCTGACTTGCGGTAAGTCATACCTCAGATTCTTTAGATATCAGCCACAATAAAACTCACCATACTAATAGACGCACACACATAGCTTGTACTATAGAAACTGTGTCTATTCCCCGATTAGTGAGAAAAAAGAATAAATTCGTTAAATCCAGCCGAAACAATCTGGTAACCATTAAACCAGAAAAAGCCCAAATAAGTAATCGAAGTCTACCTCTAAAGTTTGGACTTCTCAACATTAGATCCCTTACGCTAAACCAACCGTCTGCTAGCTGCATAGAGTCGTCACTCAGGGTTCACTCTATTGAGACTGTGTCTGTTCCCCGAGCTAAAAACAAATTTAGAAAGACTCAGAAAGTCTGTTTTAGTAATTTAATTAGCATAAAGACCACAAACTTGGATCAGACTGAATGCGCAGCCGGCACCTCTGATCTGAAGCTAGGACTGTTAAATATTAGATCTCTCGCATCTAAAGCAGTTATAGTTAATGAAATTATCACAGATCAGGAGTTTGATATACTCTGTTTAACAGAAACCTGGATTAAACAGGACGAGTATGTAGCTCTAAATGAAGCTAGTCCTCCTGGATACAGCTACATACACCAGCCTCGGTTAACTGGTAGAGGAGGAGGCGTCGCAGTTATTCACAATGATAATTTGACTATTGTACAAAAACACGGACACAAATTTAATTCATTTGAAATTCTTTATAGTAACATAAGTGTATTTAACTATATTAAGTCAGCTCAGTCGATCCCGCTAATTGTCATTTACAGACCTCCAGGGCCGTACTCGGAATTTCTTAGTGAATTTGCAGATTTCCTCTCAAACCTAGTCATTTCTGTAGACAAAGTGTTAATTGCTGGAGATTTTAATATTCATTTTGAAAACCCAGAAGACCCTCTGAGAACTGCATTTATGTCTATACTGGACTCGGTAGGAGTAAATCAGTGTGTAGTAGGACCCACTCATAAAGCAGGTCACACTTTAGATTTAATAATATTATTTGGATTAAGTATAAGAAATTTATTCACAATACCACTATCTGAAGTTATCTCAGATCACTATCTTGTCTCATTGCAAGTGTGTCACAATAATAATGTACACACAGCGCCGCGCTACCGTATGAAACGTACATTCACATCAACTACCAAACAGAGTTTTATCAGTAATCTCCCAGAGTTCCCAACTTCGATTAGATCACCGTCTGACCCCACAGAACTCGATCAGGCGACTGAATATTTAGAGTCGACATTTCGCTATACCCTAGATAATGTAGCTCCAGCCAAAAGAAAAATTATTAGAGATAAAAAACTTGCTCCCTGGTATAACGATCACACGCGCACTTTAAAACAGACCGCTCGGAAATTAGAACGTAAATGGCGTCAAACTAAATTACTAGTATTTCAAATAGCATGGAAGGAGAGCATCCTGAACTATAGAAAAGCTCTTAGTGTAGCTAGATCAACATATCTCTCCACTCTTATAGAAGAAAATAAAAATAATCCTAGATTCTTATTTAATGCTGTAGCCAAATTAACCAGAAATA
Organism: Clarias gariepinus; assembly: GCF_024256425.1. Classification (NCBI taxonomy): domain Eukaryota; kingdom Metazoa; phylum Chordata; class Actinopteri; order Siluriformes; family Clariidae; genus Clarias; species Clarias gariepinus. The sequence continues at coordinate 41,274,021 of NC_071103.1, forward strand.
AGACCACTGCAGAAATCTCCACAACAACATCATGCAATAGTGAGGACTTCATGAACTTTTTTAATAATAAAATTGTAAATATTAGGCATAAAATTGAGGTTTTGAAACCGAACAATGTAATTGATGCAGATGTTAATCTAGCCATGTCAGACCAGAACCTAGAATACTTTACTCCCCTTGAAGAGAATGAACTAATTTCACTCATCTCTTCTTTAAATTCATCAACCTGTATATTAGATCCTGTACCGACACATTTTCTTAAACAGATAGTACCAGCAATAATAGAACCCCTGTTGAGAATAATTAATTCTTCACTCAGCATTGGATATGTTCCAAAATCTTTTAAATTAGCAGTTATCAAACCAATAATTAAGAAACCTGACCTCGACCCCTGTCAGCTGTCCAGTTACAGACCAATATCAAACCTCCCCTTTATCTCTAAGATCCTGGAAAAGATAGTAGCGGAGCAGCTATGCTCATATATACATAGGAATGGCATACATGAACTGTATCAGTCAGGATTTAGGCCTCATCACAGTACAGAGACAGCGCTCGTTAAAGTAGTAAATGACATTCTATTGGCCTCTGATCAGGGTTGTGTAACTATGCTTGTATTACTTGACCTCAGTGCAGCTTTTGACACTGTTGATCACGCTATTCTTCTTCACAGATTAGAAAATGTAGTGGGAATTAAGGGTACAGCCCTCTCCTGGCTCAGATCCTATCTGACCCATCGTTATCAGTATGTAGACTTAAATGGTGATTATTCTGCATGTTCTCTAGTGGAGTTTGGCGTTCCGCAGGGTTCAGTTTTAGGTCCACTGCTTTTTTCCCTTTACATGCTTCCTCTGGGCAACATAATCCGTAAGCATGGTATTAGTTTTCATTGTTATGCTGATGATACACAGTTATATGTCTCAGCAAAACCTGATGAGAAAAAACAGCTTACTAAAATTGAGCAATGTGTGCAGGACATAAGAAATTGGATGCTAACTAACTTCCTTCTGCTAAATCCGGATAAGACAGAAGTTCTAGTCATAGGACCGCATACAGCTAGGAGTAAAATTTTAGATCATACCGTAACTTTAGATGGCCTTTCTGTTCCATCAAATGCAACAGTGAAAGACCTTGGTGTGATTATTGATTCCAGCCTTTCATTTGAAGCACATGTAGATAATATTACCAGGATAGCATTCTTTCACCTCAGAAATATTGCCAGAATAAGAAATTTATTGTCGCTAAACGACGCAGAAAAACTAGTTCATGCTTTTATCACCTCTAGGTTGGACTATTGTAATGCCTTACTGTCTGGTTGTTCAGCTAGATGCATAAATAAGCTTCAGCTAGTCCAGAATGCAGCAGCGAGAGTCCTCACCAGAACCAGAAGATATGAGCACATCACCCCTATCTTATCTTCACTCCATTGGCTCCCTGTGAAATTTCGCATTGATTTTAAAATACTACTCTTGACATATAAAGCATTAAATGGTCTCGCGCCGCAGTACCTGAGCGAACTGCTAGTGTCTTACGATCCGCCACGCCTACTTCGATCAAAGGATGCAGGCTGCTTGTCAGTACCGCGTATTATGAAAAATACAGCTGGGGGCAGAGCTTTTTCTTACAAAGCCCCAAAGTTATGGAATAGTCTTCCAAATAGTGTTCGGGACTCAGACACAGTCTCAGTGTTTAAGTCCAGGCTAAAAACCTATTTATTTAGCCGAGCATTTTTATAAATAGATTTGCCATAGGTAAAGGAGCAGATCTGGGGGACTCATGGACGTAGAGTATTATGGTGAACTGGTATGTTTGGATGCTGTCTTCCTCACTCTCATTGATCACTCAGGTTTGCTGACGGTGAGGGGATTGTTTGCTTTACATGTCAGGAAGCCCTCATGTTTGTTTTTCCTTCTGGCTCTCCCTTTTAGTTATGCTGTCATAGTTAGTCCTGCCGGAGTCTCTGCTTGCACGCTACAGTTAATATACATTCACATTATACATTGTGTGACTGTGACCATACCTAACTGCCATCTCTCCTCTTCTTCTCTTTCCCCCCCTCTTTCTTTTTCCTCTCTCCTCCTGTCCCCCCCTTTCACTCTTTCTCTCTCTCTCTGTCGAGCTACACATGTCGTTCCTGAGCTGCCAGTGATCCAGACTCCCTCTGCCCTCCGGACCTGTCTGACCCATCCTGGTGCCCCGCTTCTGGCTGAAGATCTCGTCACATGGATGCCCCGTGTGTCTCTCTGGGATGCGTCTGGTGTCTGGGAATGATTCTCTCTACCTAGAAAATGGTTCTGGCCTTGACTGGTGTTGGCAACTGTTTCTCTGGGGACTTGACAGTTCGATAGTTCATGACTGGAACTTCTTACAAGTCTACCTGGGTCTTCAATAACTACCTGGACTCCATATTAACATCAATTAACATCAGCTATTATAGCTGAACTGCCTCCCACCCTACACACTGTATAAATGCAGATCATTTACTGCTTTTTGTTTCACCCAAATGAGGATGGGTTCCCTGTTGAGTCTGGTTCCTCTCAAGGTTTCTTCCTCTTACCATCTCAGGGAGTTTTTCCTTGCCACTGTCGCCCTCGGCTTGCTCACCAGGGACAAACTGACCATTTTGATTCATACAAATTCACATTTCATACAAACCTAAATAATTCTTTTGACTATGTAAAGCTGCTTTGCGGCAATGAAAATTGCTAAAAGCGCTATACAAATGAAATTGAATTGAATTGAATTGAATTGAATTGAAATTCTTATAATTTTACACAATACTTCATTTTAGACCCAATTATTTTTTATTTGTTCATTTGCACACATTATATTACCTCCATATGCAAAATTCTCACCCACTGTAATTTATTTACTTTACTAAATCTACCTCTATTTATATATATATATATATTATTCAAATTATTTTGTACTGTAAAAATGCACTTCTTTTTGGATGCTAACTGTGTTCTGTTTCCTTGTACTTACATGTGTAGTGACAATAAAGTTGAATCTATCTAATCTAATCTAATCTAATCTAATCTAATCTAACTACTATATATATTGTTAATCACAGTCCTTGATCCTTGTATTCTGTTATTTAAATTTGTTAAAAAAAAAAAAAAATACAATGCTGACTCAAACCTTTTGTCTAGCTCGCATTCCGACAATATATTGCTGGACTAGAGGATCATATCCAGACACTAGCTTGGGATGTTGCTTTGTTTAACTTGGGTAAGAGCGGTGATATTGTTTTTAGACAATTTTTAAAATAATTTATTCATAATAACACATATTCTATAAAGTTAATATCACTTACATACAGTATATTAGCGATTTTATAAGCATGTACAGTAAATGTGCTAATATGTTCAGTAATAAAAATATACATGCTGGTTCATTTCTTACCAAAGTAATATAATCATTTACAGTAGGTGTCTGTTATTGCCTTTTACTCACACACACTTGGTTGTGGTATTTAAATCCTGTAGCCATTACTTTTTTATGTTTACAACCAATCAGAGAAGTAATAAAGTCCTGACGGGATGTAAAACATCTAATAATCAATTATATAAAAAGTTACAATAATAAAGCAATTTCTTAATTTCATAAATATCAACAAATTAAAAAAGCAAGACTTCAGAGTTTCAGCTCTCACTGATTTTTATTTTATTTAAAGACTTTATTGTCATAATAATCTTCGTATAAGATTCAGACAAAATCAGATTAAGTATGACTTGAAATTGAATCTGAAGTTAAAGATGAATCTGTAAAGAGGGAGAAAAAAGCAGATGTAATCATATGTGTATCATATTTATTCTTGATGTGACTCCTGACAGATCAAGTTAGTCTACACACTAAGACTATCAATATTTACATTATGAAGCAACTGTATTACCTTTAGTAATAAAGTTTGTATTATATTTAATACATTATTGTTATTATTATTATTAGCACTGGTACTAGTAGTAGTTAATATTTTCTTTTCTATAGAGAACTTTTTAATATGTGTCATATTTAATATAGTTATTGCAGATTATATGACGTTTATTTCTATAAAGTTTTAAATTTAATTCTATGGATACTTACCAGCACCACCCCCACCAGCACCACCGACGTCCTCCTCCACCTCCGCCACCTCCACCACCTCCGCCGCCTCCTCCGCCACCTCCACCTCCTCCACCCCAGGCTGGGAAACCACAGCATGAGAGAGAAAGGCATATACATTGTCAGTATTTCCTTTGCACTACAAGCTTAATTTTAAAACCTCAACAGTGGTTTCTTTTGTTAAAAATCTCTTTTTAAGAAGTCTAAAAGCTAAAAAACTGTTTATGAATCAGATCAGAGGAGAATGACTAGACGGGCTTGAGCACCAGTAGTCTCTAACACTCTTCACCATTGTGGTGAGCAAAAAAGCATCTTAGCATCCATAACACATCAAAACTTTAGGAGGATGGACTACAACACAAGTCCACATCAGGCTCCACTCCTGTCAACCAAGACAAAGAATATAAGGTATCATGGGCACACATTTGACCAATCTTAAAACTTGCTTGAACTTATGTAGTGGACCTGCCATGCTGAAACATACAGCATGGTAGAGAATGAGTGTTTAGCCATCAAAAAGGTGTTCCTTTTACTCCAATATGCCTAAACACCTGGTCCACTTGTACCAAAGATTACTTTGGTGATAATGCTCTTTAACTATACTTTGGTCTACAGGTTTAAATTGACAGTTGTTTTCTCCTTGGAGAGGGTGGCTGGTCGAAGATTAAATGGCTCCACTTTTTACATCAGGAGCAGGGTTTAATGAAAAACTACAGCAGGAGGACCATGAGCTGGCAAGATAACATGGCAACCAGACCATAAAAGACTGAAACTCATATTTAAGCTGAATCTAGCTAAAAAGATGATGCCTACTTTCTCTCACCTGAGATCAAAATGAAACAAATGCTCAACCATCCTAAATGTTTTAAAATCATCCAGGGGCATTGATCATGGGTCTATCTTTATTTTATTTTTATTTTTGTAACGTCACTCCTAACTAAAAGGTAAACAAAAACCCTTCGAATTTTGTCAGAAGAGTCAGACTGAAAGAATGGTCTAGTGCAATGTGAGATATCCAATTTCACCTAAGAGAAAGGGACAAAAGCAGAAAACATCACTACTTCATAAAAGTAGTGATGAGTGCAAATTAAACTGTTCACTCACCGCTCATCTTTATCAGTGGTCTGTTTCACAAAAAATACTCTTTTTCAATTACTGGAGGTTATTCCTCGACCTGCAAAAAAAGAGAGGTTGTGTGGATTGTGTGAGTTATTTCTAGGCAACTTCAGAAAAGGATAAAGCCTCTCAAGGAGGTATATAGTTGCAGCCATTTAAAACTGCATTAGGCTCCTCTTAACATAAAATGAGGAAAGTGCACATTTACAATCATAGAATACAAACAATTTGTGGACATTTGTACTATTCACGATATTTTTATCCATCTCTTTTTTAACTGCCGGGAAAAAAACTGTATAATTCGATTAAACAAATTTTGCATGACTTTGGATAGTTACAGGGGTGTATTTAGCTAAGCTCAAAGAACAAGGAGGACTAAATAAAACTGATTTAAGATATATATTAAAGATATAGGGCTCATCTTGGCATTGCCAATTTCTCTGAATAAACTGTAATTCTGTGAAGAATACAACATTTACAAGAAAAAAAATGACCACCTCAAATATGAATTTTCATCTCTTTATTCACAGGTGTGACTTTGCATAGTGTTAATAAATGTCACTATACATTGTAACGAACTATGTAAAAGAAAACACTTTTAATAACTCATGACTTCTCTTAAATATGACATTACTATACTCCATACTTAGCTATGTTATTTATTTAAAATTGTTTTAAATCATAACTTCAGTCAAAATCATCTGACCTGTTTATTTAGTGTGGATTCATAAAATTCACATATAACTTTAGATTTAGATACTTACTGTGTTCTTCTCCTGATGAATAAATTTAATGTGGAGTGGCATATTTATTTCATGGGGACAAAGGTGGAGGCGGAGTCAAAAAACATGCAAGAGGGCGGGAGAGAGAGAGATTTTCAATTCAATGCAAAAGTTTATACCTTTAGTTCAAAGTGAACTTTAAAATTAATTTACAAGAAACCTAGAAGCATTTATTGTGCTTTTTTTACATATGTGACAAAGGAGTAAAATAGTATAGTGTAGTAAAACAGTAATAGTGAATAAAAAAAAAAATCAGTGCAAAAGTTTTGGATATAAATGTTCTTAAATTATTAAAACCTCCAACTCATTTTGCATTATTCAAACAGGCTTATTTTCATGATTATTATTATTATTATTATTATTATTATTATTATCTTATTTTTCTGCTTTATTAGGGATAGTTATTATTATTGGGGGTAGATAATTGATCATGGGTCTATCTTTATAATTTTTTTTGTAATGTTCACTCCTAACTACAAGGTAAACAATAACTTTTGAAAAACTTTTAAAAACAGTGACAATATACAGTGCTCTCACTGTATATTGCTAAAATCCAGCATTGTGAGTTATATGATATGATCAAATAAACTAACCACAGGTATAACAGCTTATGTGTGAACATAGTGAAGAAATGTACAGAAGGAAAACTGCAAGTTGGGATGATTAAGCAAGAACATGGGTGAGGCAGAATAAACGTTAAAAAATATACAAAGTAAAATGATCTTGCAGATCATTTTTTAAGATATTTTTTTTTAGGGAAGCCACACGATAAACCATGAACAATGAGATCTACTCATAGTCTTTAAAACTATTCATATTTTTTCCTTAAACAGCAGTAGAAACTGTTACTAAGTTTTCTTCTCTTCCAGGCTGCACACTCACATCTCTTCCCAACACAGAGTGGCATTAATCTGCCATTACTTCCATTACTAGGCTAAAGTCCAGTTCTCAATGCTGGGAATAATGGGCATGACTAGATTTAGTCACAAAGAAAAAAATTAATTTTAACAGGTCTGAAACAATGAGGAAACATTTCTAGCACATAATTCTCTACATGCCCACTCTAATTTACACTTAAGATGTCACTTAGGAGTGGACATTACAAACAATGATTAAATGTTAATGATCAAATATGATGGCAAAGGTTTTGTCAACTAAAATGCTAACAGAACTCTGTCCTGTAACTCATAAATTATTTTTTTATTGTCAACTGACCCACATGATCTCATTCTTTTCTGTTGCATACATTTTAAACACACTATGGGTAGTGCTCTCTCATTGCTTAAATGTTTTATTTGATCATTAGTTTGATGAAAATGTGTGCCACAGAACAAAATCATGTACACAATATGTTGTGCAGGTCACTCAGCATTGGGACAAATCATTGAAGTTGCAGGACAAAGTTCAAACAATAGTTGACAAGGTGACCAGTGAAACCCATGAAACTAGTGAAGTCAGAGTTACACTTGCAAGTCCATGCAGTGCCCATCTGGCAGAGTAGCACTCAGCTAGTGAGCATGAGCAATGAGTGGCAGAATGCATTGATATGGGTAATGGCTTTTGTCGGCTCCTCAATGCAGCAGGCATGATCACACCAGCCTTTCTCATTGCTGGATTGTAGACAGACACTTAACAGAAGCACTTCACGCTGCATCAGCTCATGCAGGTTTTTGGCATGATGTCATCTTTGGCACTCAAATGGTGTGGGGTATTGCTCTACTCAAATGCCACTCACATGTGCAGAAGGGTCCTTGATGATTTCTTTAGAGCGGTATACATACATATGCAAACTATTTATTATATTATACAATATCTTCTCATTGAATACATAAAAATGACAGCACTTTTTGTACATAACTATTCCTCTTTTAAAGTTAAACTCTGCAAACGTGGATAAGCTGCAGGACATCGATCTGCATCCCGTCCAGAGTGGAGGCGCCACAGGCGACGGGAAATAAGCAGAAGAAGGGAAAGCGCGGGGGTACTGTATCCGTGCTAGGTTAGCGGCTAACCCACACAAGCCAGCTATTCTACCATCGTACTGGCTAACGTACGCTGTTTGGACAATAAACTAGACCACATTCAACTTCTTCGCACAACCCTAAGGACTGTAAGAGATTGTTGTGTTTTTGTATTTACTGAAACATGGCTCAACAATAGCATCTCGGATAGCTACCCTGGGCCTAAACTTTGTGTTTACATCAGTCATACGTGGTGCCGCGACGCAGTGGTGGTCTGTAAGTACTGCTCTTCTCTGGTGGAGGTTATGATCATTAAGTGTCAACCGTTCTACCTACTGAGGGAATATTCAGCCATTTTTAATCGGGGCTGTATATGTACCCCCCAATTCCAATAAGAACAAGAGTAAAGCACTAAATGAATTGTATCAGTTCATCAGTGAGCAGCAGACAGCTCACCCAGATGCTTTTCTTATCTTGGCTGGGGATTTAAATCATGCAGATCTAAAAAGCAGGTTTCCAAAAATACAACAGCACATAGATTTTCCCACACGAGGAAACAATACACTGGACCTTGTTTACACTACTCAGAGAGGAGCTTACAAGGCCCTTCCCCTCCCCACCTCGGTGCCTCAGACCACATCACTGTCATGCTAATGCCTGTATACAGACACTGGTTAAAGTCACCAAACCAGTCTGCAAACAGATACAAGTGTGGCCGGAAGGGTCTTCTGAGGCACTCCAGGACTGCTTCAGCACCACTGACTGGGATGTAATTAAGCAGGTTGCCACTCACAACAACTTCACAGACCTACAGGAGTACACAGAAACTGTCACTGCCTACATCAAAAAGTGCATTGATGATGTAACGGTAACAAAGACCATCACTGTCTGAGCAAACCAGAAACCGTGGCTAACAGGGGAGGTCTACAGACTACTTAAGGTACAAAACGCTGCTTTAAAATCTGGAGATGCGGTGGCTCTGAGGACAGCTAGGGCTAATCTGTCTCGCAGCAGAAAACAGGCAAAGAGACAGTACTCCAAGAGAGTTGCCTATCACTTCAGCGACAGCAGAGACACCACAGAGAGTCTGTGGCACAGGATACTGACCCTTACTGATTACAATTCAATTCAATTCAATTTTATTTGTATAGCGCTTTTAGCAATTTTTCATTGCTGCAAAGCAGCTTTACACAGTCAAAAGAATTATTTAAGTTTGTATGAAATGTGAATTTGTATGAATCAAAATGGTTAGTTTGTCCCTGGTGAGCAAGCCGAGGGCGACAGTGGCAAGGAAAAACTCCCTGAGATGGTAATAGGAAGAAACCTTGAGAGGAACCAGACTCAACAGGGAACCCATCCTCATTTGGGTGAAACAGAAAGCAGTAAATGATCAAATTCAAATTTTATTTGTCACATACACAAACATACACAGTACGAAATGTAGTGAAATGCATTATACGACTGCCATTGACCCTAAAAGAGAGTTAAATTTTACAAGATTGTTGTCCCTCAGGATCTCACTCGGCCAGCTCGGATCCGGAGTTAAAAACGTCGAATTGTGAGTACATTGTATACCAATAGAAACAAGAGTGTCTCTATCATAACTAATGTACCCCATGGTGGTAATTTTGCCGGTTTTAAAAACGCTGTAAACTAACTTAAAGAACAAAAACAAAGAAAAGGTGGTCGGAGCAGTCGTGACGGCAGCCGACCTCACCGGCGCCATCTTGATCTGCATTTATACAGTGTGTAGGGTGGGAGGCAGTTCAGCTATAATAGCTGATGTTAATTGATGTTAATATGGAGTCCAGGTAGTTATTGAAGACCCAGGTAGACTTGTAAGAAGTTCCAGTCATGAACTATCGAACTGTCAAGTCCCCAGAGAAACAGTTGCCAACACCAGTCAAGGCCAGAACCATTTTCTAGGTAGAGAGAATCATTCCCAGACACCAGATGCATCCCAGAGAGACACACGGGGCATCCATGTGACGAGATCTTCAGCCAGAAGCGGGGCACCAGGATGGGTCAGACAGGTCCGGAGGGCAGAGGGAGTCTGGATCTCTGGCAGCTCAGGAACGACATGTGTAGCTCGACAGAGAGAGAGAGAAAGAGTGAAAGGGGGAGACAGGAGGAGGGAGGAAAGAGAAAGAGGGGGGGAAAGAGAAGAAGAAGAGAGATGGCAGTTAGGTATGGTCACAGTCACACAATGTATAATGTGAATGTATATTAACTGTAGAGTGCAAGCAGAGACTCCGGCAGGACTAACTATGACAGCATAACTAAAAGTTAGAGCCAGAAGGAAACACAAACATGAGGGCTTCGTGACATGTAAAGCAAACAATCACCTCACCGTCAGCAAACCTGAGTGATCAATGAGAGTGAGGAAGACAGCATCCAAACATACCAGTTCACCATAATACTCTAGGTCCATGAGTCCCCCAGATCTGCTCCTTTACCTATGGCAAATCTATTTATAAAAATGCTTGGCTAAATAAATAGGTTTTTAGCCTGGACTTAAACACTGAGACTGAGTCCCGAACACTATTTGGAAGACTATTCCATAATTTTGGGGCTATGTAAGAAAAAGCTCTGCCCCCAGCTGTATTTTTCATAATACGCGGTACTGACAAGCAGCCTGCATCCTTTGATCGAAGTAGGCGTGGCGGATCGTAAGACACTAGCAGTTCGCTCAGGTACTGCGGCGCGAGACCATTTAATGCTTTATATGTCAAGAGTAGTATTTTAAAATCAATGCGAAATTTCACAGGGAGCCAATGGAGTGAAGATAAGATAGGTGTGATGTGCTCATATCTTCTGGTTCTAGTGAGGACTCTCGCTGCTGCATTCTGGACTAGCTGAAGCTTATTTATGCATCTAGCTGAACAACCAGACAGTAAGGCATTACAATAGTCCAACCTAGAGGTGATAAAAGCATGAACTAGTTTTTCTGCATCGTTTAGCGACAATAAATTTCTTATTCTGGCAATATTTCTGAGGTGAAAGAATGCTATCCTGGTAATATTATCTACATGTGCTTCAAATGAAAGGCTGGAATCAATAATCACACCAAGGTCTTTCACTGTTGCATTTGATGGAACAAAAAGGCCATCTAAAGTTACGGTGTGATCTAAAATTTTACTCCTAGCTGTATGCGGTCCTATGACTAGAACTTCTGTCTTATCCAGATTTAGCAGAAGGAAGTTAATTAGCATCCAATTTCTTATGTCCTGCACACATTGCTCAATTTTAGTAAGCTGTTTTTTCTTATCAGGTTTTGCTGAGACATATAACTGTGTATCGTCAGCATAACAATGAAAACTAATACCATGCTTACGGATTATGTTGCCCAGAGGAAGCATGTAAAGGGAAAAAAGCAGTGGACCTAAAACTGAACCCTGCGGAACGCCAAACTCCATTAGAGAGCATGCAGAATAATCACCATTTAAGTCTACATACTGATAACGATGGGTCAGATAGGATCTGAGCCAGGAGAGGGCTGTACCCTTAATTCCTACTACATTTTCTAATCTGTGAAGAAGAATAGCGTGATCAACGGTGTCAAAAGCTGCACTGAGGTCAAGTAATACAAGCATAGTTACACAACCCTGATCAGAGGCCAATAGAATGTCATTTACTACTTTAATGAGCGCTGTCTCTGTACTGTGATGAGGCCTAAATCCTGACTGATACAGTTCATGTATGCCATTTCTATGTATATATGAGCATAGCTGCTCCGCTACTATCTTTTCCAGGATCTTAGAGATAAAGGGGAGGTTTGATATTGGTCTGTAACTGGACAGCTGACAGGGGTCGAGGTCAGGTTTCTTAATTATTGGTTTGATAACTGCTAATTTAAAAGATTTTGGAACATATCCAATGCTGAGTGAAGAATTAATTATTCTCAACAGGGGTTCTATTATTGCTGGTACTATCTGTTTAAGAAAATGTGTCGGTACAGGATCTAATATACAGGTTGATGAATTTGAAGAAGAGATGAGTGAAATTAGTTCATTCTCTTCAAGGGGAGTAAAGTATTCTAGGTTCTGGTCTGACATGGCTAGATTAACATCTGCATCAATTACATTGTTCGGTTTCAAAACCTCAATTTTATGCCTAATATTTACAATTTTATTATTAAAAAAGTTCATGAAGTCCTCACTATTGCATGATGTTGTTGTGGAAATTTCTGCAGTGGTCTTATTTCTGGTTAATTTGGCTACAGCATTAAATAAGAATCTAGGATTTTTTTTGTTATTTTCTATAAGAGTGGAGAGATATGTTGATCTAGCTACACTAAGAGCTTTTCTATAGTTCAGGATGCTCTCCTTCCATGCTATTTGAAATACTAGTAATTTAGTTTGACGCCATTTACGTTCTAATTTCCGAGCGGTCTGTTTTAAAGTGCGCGTGTGATCGTTATACCAGGGAGCAAGTTTCTTACCTCTAATAATTTTTCTTTTAACTGGAGCTACATTATCTAAGGTATAGCGAAATGTCGACTCTAAATATTCAGTCGCCTGATCGAGTTCTGTGGGGTCAGACGGTGATCTAATCGAAGTTGGGAACTCTGGGAGATTACTGATAAAACTCTGTTTGGTAGTTGATGTGAATGTACGTTTCATACGGTAGCGCGGCGCTGTGCGTACATTATTACTGTGACACACTTGAATTGAGACAAGATAGTGATCTGAGATAACTTCAGATAGTGGAATTGTGAATAAATTTCTTATACTTAATCTGAATAATATTATTAAATCTAACGTGTGACCTGCTTTATGAGTGGGTCCTACTACACACTGATTTACTCCTACCGAGTCCAGTATGGACATAAATGCCGTTCTCAGAGGGTCTGAGGGATTACAAGGCCACACAGCGGACATGTGACATCTCTATCTCTCTGCTGAATGAGCTGAATGCATTCTTTGCCCGTTTTGACACTCACAACAGCACCACGACACAAAAACACCCACCTCAGACCGGGGACCAGGTGATGACGCTTTCCCCAGACAGCCTGAGAAGATCCTTCTGCAGGATTAACGCACGCAAGGCCCTGGGTCCTGACAACATTCCTGGCCGAGTATTGAGAGACTGTGCAGGGGAACTCACCGATGTCTTTACGGACATTTTTAACATCTCTCTTAGTCAGGCTGTTATCCCCACATGCTTCAAAACCACCACCATAATCCCAGTACCTAAGAAAACATCTCCCTCCTGTTTTATTGACCTCCGCCCAGTTGCACTTACTCCGATCATTATAAAGTGCTTTTAACGACTAGTCATGCAGCAGATCAAGACTTCACTCCCCCCTCCCTGGACCTCTTCCAGTTTGCTTATCGGTCCAATCTCTCAACTGATGATGCCATTGCTACGGCCTTCCACTCAGCGCTCACCCACTTGGAAAACAAAGACTCTTATGTTAGAATGCTGTTCATCGACTTTAGCTTAGCATTCAACACAATCATCCCACAACAGCTCACTCATAAACTGATTCAGCTGGGGATCAGCACCCCACTGTGCAACTGGCTGCTGGACATTATGACTGGCAGATCTCAGGCAGTACGGGTCACCAATAACTCTTCCAGCACCATCACGTTGAGCACAGGGGCTCCCCAAGGATGTGTGCTAAGCCCCCTCCTCTTCACGCTGTTGACCCACGACTGCATACCATCACACTACTCCAACCTCTTTATCAAGTTTGCAGACAACTCGACGGTGGTGGTTCTTTTACCTTGTATCTACATGTGCAGTGACAATAAAGTTGAATCTAATCTAATTTAATCCAATCTAATCCAATCTAACTACTATATGTATTGTTAATCACAGTCCTTGATTCTGGTATTCTGTTATTTAAATTTGTCAAAAGAACCTACAATGCTGACTCAAACCTTTTGTTTACCTGAAAATTGTAGGTCACATGCCACATGTTAGTTTATGTTGATATATGGGCTAATGTGTTCTTGAAAACAGAGCACCATCTAATGGTGGAACCCTACAAATGAATAAATGAGAGCTTAATTGATATGTTTAATTTAGAAATCTAGACATGCCCTCCTGGTAATAGGAGTAGAAGGGGCTCACTGTAAATGCGTGGCATTCAGGTGGAAACTGCAAGGCATTCTATTTGTGAAGGCTGGTCTACCAAACAATCAGCTATTTCAGATCTGTAATCAGCATTTACTAGCTTGCATTCTGACAATATATTGCTGGACTAGAGGATCACATCCAGACACTAGCTTGGGATGTTGCTTTGTTTAACTTGGGTAAGAGCGATGATATTGGTTTTTAGACATTTTTTAAAATATAAACCCATATTCTATGAAGTTAATATCACTTACATACAGTATATTAGCAACTTTATGAGCATATAAATGTGCTAATATGTTCAGTAATTAAAATATACATGCTGGTTTATTTACTACCTAAGTAATATTATCTTTTACTTCCCAATCAGAGAAGTCCTGACAGGATGTAAAACATCTAATAATCAATTATATACAAAGTTACAATAATAAAGCAATGTCTTCATTTCATACATATCAACAAATTAAAAAAGCAAGACTTCAGAGTTTCAGCTCTCACTGATTTTTATTTTATTTTAAGACTTTATTGGCTTAATAATCTTCGCATAAGATTCAGACAAAATCAGATTAAGTATGACTTGAAATTGAATCTGAAGTTAAAGATGAATCTGTAAAGAGGGAGAAAAAAAAGCAGATGTAATCATATGTGTATCATATTTATTCTTGATGTGACTCCTGACAGATCAAGTTAGTCTACACACTAAGACTATCAATATTTACATTATAAAGCAACTGTATTACCTTCAGTAATTAAATTTGTATTATATTTAATACAGTATTGTTATTGTTATTATTAGCAGTGGTACTAGTAGTAGTTAATATTTTCTTTTCTATACAGAACTTTTTAATATGTGTCATATTTAATATAGTTATTACAGATTAAATATGACATGTTTATTTGTATAAAGTTTTACAATTTTATGAAATTTAATTTCATGGATACTTACCAGCACCACCCCCACCAGCACCACCGACGTCCTCCGCCACCTCCGCCACCTCCACCACCTCCGCCGCCTCCTCCTCCACCTCCACCTCCTCCACCCCAGGCTGAGAAACCACAGCATGAGAGAGAAAGGCATATACATTGTCAGTATTTCCTCTGCACTACAAGCTTAATTTTAAAACCTCAACAGTGGTTTCTTTTGTTAAAATGCTCTTTTTAAGAAGTCTAAAAGCTAAAAACTGTTTATGAATCAGATCAGAGGAGAATGACTAGACGGGCTTGAGCACCAGTAGTCTCTAATACTCTTCACCACTGTGGTGAGCAGAAAAGCATCTTAGCATCCATAACACATCAAAACTTTAGGAGGATGGACTACAACACAAGTCCACATCAGGCTCCACTCCTGTCAACCAAGACAAAGAATATAAGGTATCATGGGCACACATTTGACCAATCTTAAAACTTGCTTGAACTTATGTAGTGGACCTGCCATGCTGAAACATACAGCATGGTAGAGAATGAGTGTTTAGCCATCAAAAAGGTGTTCCTTTCACTCCAACCTAAACACCTGGTCCACTTGTACCAAAGATTACTTTGGTGATAATGCTCTTTAACTATACTTTGGTCTACAGGTTTGAATTGACAGTTGTTTTCTCCTTGGAGAGGGTGGCTGGTCAAAGATTAAATGGCTCCACTTTTTACATCAGGAGCAGGGTTTAATGAAAAACTACAGCAGGAGGACCTTGAGCTGGCAAGATAACATGGCAACCAGACCATAAAAGACTGAAACTCATATTTAAGCTGAATCTAGCTAAAAAGATGATGCCTACTTTCTCTCACCTGAGATCAAAATGAAACAAATGCTCAACCATCCTAAATGTTTTAAAATCATCCAGGGGCATTGATCATGGGTCTATCTTTTTTTTATTTTTGTAACGTCCACTCCTAACTAAAAGGTAAACAAAAACCCTTCGAATTTTGTCAGAAGAGTCAGACTGAAAGAATGGTCTAGTGCAATGTGAGATATCCAATTTCACCTGAAGAGAAAGGGACAAAAGCAGAAAACATCACTACTAAATAAAAGTAGTGATCAGTGATGAGTGCAAATTAAACTGTTCACTCACCGCTCATCTTTATCAGTGGTCTGTTTCACAAAAAAATACTCTTTTTCAATTACTGGAGGTTATTCCTCGACCTGAAAAAAAAGAGAGGTTGTGTGGATTGTGTGAGTTATTTCTAGGCAACTTCAGAAAAGGATAAAGCCTCTCAAGGAGGTATATAGTTGCAGCCATTTAAAACTGCATTAGGCTCCTCTTAACATAAAATGAGGAAAGTGCACATTTACAATCATAGAATACAAACAATTTGTGGACATTTGTACTATTCAAGATATTTTTTATCCATCTCTTTTTTAACTGCCGGAAAAAAAAAAACTGTATAATTCGATTAAACAAATTTTGCATGACTTTGTTTAGTTACAGGGGTGTATTTAGCTAAGCTCAAAGAACAAGGAGGACTGAATGAAACTGATTTAGGATATATATTAAAGATATAGGGCTCATCTTGGCATTGCCAATTTCTCTGAATAAACTGTAATTCTGTGAAGAATACAACATTTACAAGAAAAAAAATGACCACCTCAAATATGAATTTTCATCTCTTTATTCACAGGTGTGACTTTGCATAGTGTTAATAAATTTCACTATACATTGTAACACACTATGTAAAAGAAAACACTTTTAATAACTCATGACTTCTCTTAAATATGACATTACTATACTCCATACTTAGCTATGTTATTTATTTAAAATTGTTTTAAATCATAACTTCAGTAAAAATCATCTGACCTGTTTATTTAGTGTGGATTCATAAACTTCACATATAACTTTAGATTTAGATACTTACTGTGTTCTTCTCCTGATGAATAGATTCAATGTGGAGTGGCATATTTATTTAATGGGGACAAAGGTGGAGGCGGAGTCAAAAAACATGCAAGAGGGCGGGAGAGAGAGAGATTTTCAATTCAATGCAAAAGTTTATACCTTTAGGTCAGAGTGAATTTTAAAATTAATTTACAAGAAACCTAGAAGCATTTAGTGTGCTTTTTTTCACAGATGTGACAAAGTAGTAAAATAAACAATAATAGTGAATATTCTTTTTTTTAATCAGTGCAAAAGTTTTGGATATAAATGTTCTCAAATTATTAAAGCCTTCAACTCATTTTGCATTATCCAAACAGGCTTATTATTATTATTATTATTATTATTATTATTATTATATCTTATTTTTTTGCTCTATTAGGGATAGTTATTATTATTGGGGGTAGATTATTGATCATGGGTCTATCTTTATTTTTTTTATTTTTGTAATGTTCCCTCCTAACTACAAGGTAAACAATAACTTTTGAAAAACTTTTAAAAACAGTGACAATATACAGTGCTCTCACTGTATATTGCTAAAATCCAGCATTGTGAGTTATATGATATGATCAAATAAACTAACCACAGAAATAACAGCTTATGTGTGAACATAGTGAAGAAATGTGCAGAAGGAAAGCTGCAAGTTGGGATGATTTAGCAAGAACATGGGTGAGGCAGAATAAACGTTAAAAAATATACAAAGTAAAATGATTTTGCAGATTATTTTTAAAGATAATTTTTTTAGGAAAGCCACACGATAAACCATGAACAATGAGATCTACCCATAGTCTTTAAAACTATTCATATTTTTTTCCTTAAACTGCAGTAGAAACTGTCACTGAGTTTTCCTTTCTCGCAGGCTGCACATTCACATCTCTTCCCAACACGCTAATCTGTCATTACTTCCATTACTGGGCTAAAGTCCAGTTCTCAATGCTGGGAATAATGGGCATGACTAGATTCAGTCACAAAGGGAAATGTTAATTCCAACAGGTCGGAAAAAAAATAAACATTTCTAGCACCTAATTCCCTACATGCCCACTCTAATTTACACTTAGGAGGTCACTTAGGAGTGGACATTACAAACAATTCTCTTATGGCAGAAATGCCTTCACAGCCAAATCTCCTACAGGAATGTTAATGATCAAATATGATGGCAAAGGTTTTGTCAACTAAATTGCTAACATAACTCATAAATGATTGTACATTATCTCATTATTTTCTGTTGCATACATTTTAAAAACACTATGGGTAGTGTTCTCTCATTGCTTGAATGTCTTATTACTTTATTAATATACATTAATAATAGTAATATTATTTATATAATTAATAGAAATTAGTAGAAATTAATATTCTTATAAATTATATATTAATGCTTTATTCATTAGAATATGTTAATTCACCATCAACTCTTTTATGCTGTTTTTGCAGAGTTTTATGTAATTATTTGTTTAAATATGATGTTAAAGTGTTTATAAAAATGAGAGCCGGTCAGTTGGGTGAGTCCCACCATTAAAATTATGGGTCAAAATAAGGAAACTGTTAGATAATCAGTCATAATTTTTACATCATTAGCATTATCAATGTATGTCTGTGTGCATCCTCTGGGTACTAAGATTTCCTCCCACAGTCCAAAGATATGTGGGTTAGGCTAATTGGCGTTCACAAATTGCCTATAGTGTGTGAATGATGTACTGTGTGTGTGTGTGCCCTGCAATGGATTGGCACCCTGTCCAGGGTGTACCCTGCCTCGTGCTCTAAGCCTCCTGGGATAGGCTCCAGGTCCCCGCAACCCTGAATACTGGATAAAGCGGTATAGAAGCTGAGTGAGTGAGTATATAATGAGTTATAACATATAATGAACCTATAATGGAAAAAAAGCAAAAAACCTAAACCTGAAAGGAGTGATTACTGCAAGAAACATATCTACCAAAGTCGAAGGATTTATTGTAGAAAAATTGCAAAACAAAGCAAAAATGTAACACAGAACTAACCAGTGACTAACTACAGTGAACTGAAATAAACAAGAGCAAATGTACTAATCTTGTTCATCTCACTGTACATAAAGCAAAGTTTATACAGAGTTGAGTCATTTATACTGTATGTTTAATTAGGGTTAGGTGGTCCCCCCGGCTGCCACTCGCAGCTGCCACTCGCAGCTTTTTCTGGTAACGGTGAAAAGAACTTAAAATCCTCTGATCATAAACATAAGTGTAGTACAACATTTTAATCTATTAAGGGTTTACTTTTATTGATGTACACTCAATTTACACGAAACATAGTTTTTTTTAATAAAAAAAAAATAAAATAAACAGGGTACACTTTCAGTCATCTCAGTCCCTGTGAAAATATTTCTAAAACCCATTGCTAAAATAACCTGAAACACTGCAAATACTGCACACACAGACATGAGAAATATATCTATAGAAAGATTAAAGGGTCTACTTTTAAATAATGCAAGTCACATCGAAAAGAAAACATTCTCAGTTTATGTAATCAATATGAAACCTAGGAGAGGGACAGAATTCCTTCACACTTCATTATCTGATAATGACCTGAGACAGGACACGCCAGCACGCTATTTAGGAAACAGCCCCCCAAGACAATTAGTGTTATTATAAAGTTTATAAGTCTTATATAATTCTTACTATTTTTCCTTAATTTGGCTAGCTTTGGCCAGCTTATTTTGTAACATTGTCTTTCAATGTCACTTACAAAGTTTAGGTTAGCATGTAGATAGCTACACTAGAACACTAGAACACTGCTAAACATGTAGCTTAGCACAAACATTCTAGCTTCCGGTGGCCAAGGTAATGTCTTATGGGGCTTACAGATTTATATAAATGTTCTAATGTATTTGACCTCGTTTCGGATAGCTTTAGATTATGGCAGCTGGTATATATGTGGCTCAGTTTTGGTTAGCTTCTGGCAATGCTATTGGTAATGTTATTTAGCACAAACAAGGTAGTTCCAGTTGGCTAAAATACTGCCTTATGTAGCTCATACAGTAGATGTTTATGAATTTTGGCTGTGGTGTTAATGCTCTTAATATCTTTTGTTTGCCTTGTATTTACAAATATCTGCTTAGGTGTAAATGTTTGTAATGTGTTAAATATGTACAGTATGCAAAACATGTCTGCTAGATGACGTTTGCTAATGTCTCAAGTTTAAATGTTTGAGATTCTCTACATGGTCTGTGACCCATCATCAGATATTTGTCCGGCCTATTACCCATGAGGGCACAAAAATGTATACACACTTTCACAATTGTTATCTATGCCTTAATTTTTTTTTATTGAATTATGGCAGTGATGTGTAGTATTATGTTTCCTTTAATAATGTCAGTAGTCGCACCATCGTTGATGCTGCCATGTGAACTACAGAAAAGAGGTGTATATTTTTCATGTTAAAGTGTGTGTACATTTTTTGGGGCCTATCTGTGTATTTTGTGCATCCATACCTATTAATTTCACATCTATTTATGTTGAACAATATAGGCTAACAATTTTTTTTCCCTTAGGAAAGTGTCTGTATCACCCTTGCCTTCAGCAGCAGCTCACATCAGGACAATCAAGTGTCATTCAGTTTCGAGTGCAATCGAGAATCATACTGAGGGAGTGCAGATATATATGATGTACATTAGTACATTAGGCAAAAAGCAGGCAAGATACTGAGAATGTCATGGTCTGTGAATGTCATGGAGAATGTCATGGAGTGAGAATGTCATGGAGAATGTCATGAAAAACACAGACTGATGACGACATGGTTCCACAGAATCTGAGGAATGCACAGCAATTTGCACTGTTCCTTTTGCACCATTTTACTCTGAATGTCTGTTTTTACACATTTTATTTATCTTGAACTGTTCCTGATATTCTTCAAGTGAATCTTCAGTTATTCTAAATAAACAAAAAATATGTTTCTTTTAAAGATTATTTTCTTGTAGTACTTCCCTTTCTGTCATACACCTAATTGAATGGCATACAGTATTTCTAAACAAACTTGTTACAAGACTACACCATTTAGTTCACAAAATTCTTGAACACAAATGTTATGAATGTAGTTTATTGCCTTATTTCAGTGATTCACTTTTTTGTTGTTTCCATAACCACTCATAACTGTTATTTTCTCCAAAATAAACTTTTGCATACATGGTGCTCAGATATTACTGTAGGCCAGTTTGTGCTAAATACAGTGTAATCAAACTTTAGCCATTTACATGTTTATAAGTAACTGAAAAATACACAAATGTCAGGACATGTTAGAACTTCTTTAGGGCCTCGAAACACCTGTAGACCCCTATGGTTTTTAATGATATGTCTGTCCATGATCTAACCACAGAAATAACAGATGAAATTTGTGTTTTTGAGAGATTTTAGCACAAACATGGGTGAGGCAATGTGGTTAAAACATGCAAGGTAGAATGATTTTACAAAATAATTACAGTTGACATGAGAAAAGAGAAGTATCTAAACAAACACGCATGAGTTAGTGGTTTAGAATTTCCTTTGGAAACCTCACATTGTGTGTACGAAAACATCTGAGAATAAGAAACTTGGAGGCCAGACAGCAATGTTGTTCAATAATCAACCTTATCATGGGAAAGTGTGAATAATTCATAATGTTCTTACTGAACCACACTGACACACTAACATACTATCCATATTTATACTGACTAAACTTAAAATCCAGCACTGAGTGTCAAAAAGCACACAAATACATACAAACACAGTGCATCATAGTTTGTTGTGTGTGTATATATATATATATATATATATATATATATATATATATATATATACACACAACATATATACATATACAACATATATATATATATTTGTAAAGTTTTTAATGTTGCGTAGTAGAAGAGGCGAGTTGCTCGGTCTTTCCGCTGTGCTTCGGTAAGCTTTTCTGGCACCAGGAGAGACTCAGTCAAACACACACACACGTTGTCTGTCAGAAAGGTTTCTTTATAAACAGCAAAAGATGGGGTTTTTATATGTTTGACCAAACAACTGTGCCATCGACATACAGTACAGTATGTTACTACAAAGAACATGAACCATTGTAAATGTCCTGGTGAGATCCTGAAAAATCAAAAGAGAGGAAGATAGAGAAGTGTCCGTCCATAGACGTATCACAAGATGTTGGCTTGAGTTAGGGGGAGAGGGGGAAGGAGAGAGAGGGGGAAGGAGAAAGAGGGGGAGAGAGAGAGAGAGAGACATAAAAAGAGAATGGGAAGGTGTGGAAGAGTGTGGAAATGTTCACACATTTAGGAACAGATGCAAGAGGAGACAGAATGATTTAACACGAAAATTTTTTAGACGGCAATAGGTAGAAACCTTCAGAGGGACCAAAATCAAGAGCCCATACTCATTTAGATAATATTAGATAAATATATCAGGGATTGATATATGGATTTGCGGTCATAATTTGTGTTGCAAGGCTTAAATTTTAGTATAATGGGAAAAGTGTTTAAGTTAATATACAGTCCACTGTAGTTGTTGTAGGCTCAAAAACTATACAATACTATTTGTGAAAATTTCAGTCCCATACTGTTGAGTGCCTGTTGTCACAAGACATCAGAGAAAAATGCCTGCATCAGACAAGTACAAGACCATTTTTATGGTCAAGTGGAAATGTTTTCAAGCAGATGACATGTGCTATCCTTAAGCCAGAGGCCTCCATGCGATGAAAACTAGAAGCGAGGCATCTTGAGACAGAGAGCATAGTTAGGTTTGGTCACTGTTACATGTATAAGATGTAAGATTAAACGATATATGATTTAGACCTTATCACAGCACAGAGACAGCACTTTTTAAAGTAGTAAATGACCTCCTATTGGCTTCTGATAAGGGTTGCGTCGCTATACTTGTGTTACTCGACCTTAGTGTCGCTTTTGACACCATTGATCATACAGTAGTATTCTCCTTCCCAGATTAGGAAATGTAGTAGGAATAAAGGGAACAGTCCTCATGTGGCTCAAATCCTAGATTTAAATAGTGACTATTTATGTGTCTTCTTGATATGTTCTCAAGAAGAAACTTGGTGTTCCACAGGGTTCAGTTTTAGGCACAAGGCTTTTTTTCTCTTTACATGCTTCCTCTAGGCAACATAACTTGTAAGCATGGTATTAGTTTTCATTGCTATGCTGATGATACACAGTTATACATCTCAGCAAAAACAGATGAAAAAAAACAGCTTACTAAAGTTGAGCAATATTTGCAAGACATAAGAGACTGGATGTTAATTAACTTCCTTCTGTTTAATCCTGATAAGACAGAAGTTCTAGTCATAGGACCACATGCAGCTAGAAGCAAGCTTTTTGATCACACTGTAACTTTAAATGGTATTTCTGTTACATCAAGTGCAACAGTGAAAGATCTTGGTGAGATTACAGATCCCAGCCTTTTATTTGAAGCCCATGTAAATAATATTAACAGGATAGCATTCTTTCACCTCAGAAATATTGCCAAGATAAGGAATATACTGTCACTAAACAATGCAGAACTAGTTCATTATTTTATCACCTCTAGGTTGGACTTTTGTAACACTTTACTGTCTGGTTGTTCAACTAGGTGCAAGACACGAGCACATCACCCCTATCTTATTCACACTGCATTGGCTCCATGTGAAATTTTACATTGATTTTAAAATACTATTTTTGACGTATAAAGCATTAAATTTTCTTGTGTGCAGTATCTAAGTAAACTGCTAGTGTTTTATGATCTTTCGGTCAAACGATGCTGGCTGCTTGTTAACACCACATATTAGGAAAACTAGAGCTCAGGGCAGAGCTTTTTCTTACAAAGCCCCAAACTTATGGAATAGCCTTCCAAATGTTTAGGACCCATACACAGTCGTAGTGTTTAAGTCTAGGTAAAAAACTTTTTTATTTAGCCAAGCAATTTTGTGAATAGATTTGCCTTAGGTAAAGAAGCAGATCTAAGGGACTCATGGACGTAGAGTATTATGGTGAACTGGTATGTTTAGATGCTGTCTTCCCCACTCTCATTGATCACACAGGATTGTTGATGGTGAAGTGATTGGTTGCTTTACATCTCAGTTTCCCCTCATGTCTGTGTTTCCCTTTGGCTCTCCCTTTTAGTTATGCTTTCATAGGTAGTCCCTGCTTGCACTCAGCTCTAAATAAACATTCACCTTATACATTGCATGACTGTAACCATACCTAACTGTTATCTCTCCTACTCTTCTGCCCTCTCCTCTTCTCTTTTCTCTCCTCTCTCTTTCTCCCTCTCTCTCTTTTCTTCTCCCTGTCCCTCTGTCGAGCTATACTTGTCGTTCCTGAGCTGCCAGTGATCCAGACCCCCCTCTGCCCTCTGGACCTGTCTGACTCATGCTGGTACCCCTCTTCTGGTTGAAGATCTCATCACATGGATGACCGGTGTGGTCTGTTTGGGATGTGTGTGGTGACTGGAGACAGTTCCACTTTACCAGGAAGACGGTCCTGGCCTCGGCTGATGCAGACAGCTGTTTCTCAGAGGACTTGTGACTCGAAAGTTCAGGACTGGAGTTTCCTACAGTCTACCTGAGCCTCCAATATTGAACTGGACTCCATATTAACACATTATAAACACATCTCCTGTTATACTGAACTTCCAGTCTCATACAGTATGATGCAGATCATCCAATTAAGTTTACAAAAAAAGTTTGCTAATCCGTGTTTCCAATTTGCATGAAGTGTGTGAGTCTATGAGTGTGTCTGTATGCATGTGTGCCCTGAAATTGACTAGAACCCTGTCTAGGGCCTATTCCACCTTGTGCCCCTAGTCTCCTGGGATAGGTTTTTAGAGGTTTGTTTTGTTCTACCCTTTTCTCTTGTATCAAAAGCTTCATTTTGTGAGCAGGTAATTTCTATTCACACATTACTGCAAACCCATTTACTCCTCTAACACCATAGTGAAATTGCTGATAACAATAGTGGGACTGATCTCAGAAAATGACTACACACTACAGAGAGGAGGTTCAATATCTGGTCGAGTGGTGTGTGGATAGTGACCTGGTTCTGAGCACAACAAAAACAAAGGAGATCGATGTGGACCACAGAAGAACAGGGAACCCCCCATCCCCCACCCCCACACACACACTACTACTCCTCGACCTCTTCCTTTGCATCTCTTTGGATCCATTGTTTCAAACCTAAATTAGCTGACTTTGACCCCTTTATCTATCCATCAAGGTTTCTGATTGGTCTGTGAAAAATTTTGACTTCTGGTGTTTCCACTTGGTTAATTGTGGGCTAATTGAGCTCAAGCTGTGCTGATTAAAGTTAACATTATTGAATGCTAATGCTTTCTAAATGACCACATGGTGTAAGCACTAAAAATCTATGGATTTGTGTGTAGAGTTTTGCAGTAACAGTTCACCAAATCTGACTCATGTGTTAATGCAGGGGAATAGTGTTTATAGTTCAGGGAAATGGGTGTGCGTTTTGAAAAATAGTATTATGGTTTTAAAATTTTAGTTCAAAAGATTGGTTATAGTGTTTTAGCAATCGAGAAAAACTGTGAGACTACACCACTCTGACTGACTTCCTATACAGTTCTCTTTGCTGGGAATTGTAGACGTAGTCAAATTTAAATGGGTAGGTCCATTTAAATGGAGTCTGAAGCTATGAGAAACATCTTTAGCACCTGAATCCCTACTTCCCTGCAGCGGTAATTCACACTTTGGGTCACCTAGAAGTGGATGGCAATTACAAAAAAAAACAAAAAAAAAAAACAAGACAGAGCCAAGCTTTTTTAAGGAATAATGTGTCATGTAGTACCAGGGACACTAGAACATTTTCTTAACAAATAACTTTAAAATCACTGTTCCATAGCTCATAACAAACTATATGGGGACTAAATAAATGAATTAATTGTTGTTTCTTTGTTATTATTACTATTAATTACTAAGAGCATAAATTAACTAAGCTGTAATTACACAGTTTAATAGTTATAATAACTATTTATTAAGTTCTAATTAAATCATTATTAATTCCTCATAGCTAAGCCTTACCTTCCTCCTGATCTACTCCCTAATAAACCTTAAACTCTAACAATCTAGAATGCAAACTTAACTTCTACACTGAATTAAAATGTACACTTTAGTAAACATGACAATTAGCTACACATCAAATTAGAATTACTGTATTATTATTATTATTATTATTATTATTATTATTATTATTATTTTACCAGAAAGTACAGTAGGTTTATTTTTACCAGAAAGTTTTAATCTCAGAGAGTTTTCCTTGACCACCAACACATCCCAGCTTAATCATAAGGGACAATCTGATAATCATAACTTGATAATTATATTTGTTTCTGGAGTAAATTTACAGCAGCTCTGGGAGGAGATTACCACAGGAGTTAGTACATAAAAAAGTTTTTTTTTAAAGGTTTGATTAAAAAAAAGATATGTATCTTTTTTTTATAAATATAAATATTACTTATATACTTATACTCATGTTAAGCATTTAATGGTTAATATATTAAATTATGATTATACAACATAATCAAATAAACTAACAACAGAAATAACAACTTATGTGTGAATGTAGCAAATAAAATGGCCAGAAGGGAAAGAGGCAAGTTGGACATAAGATTGAACAAGAACATGGGTGGGGTAGAACAAGTGTTTAAAGCTGTGCAAGATAGAATGATTTCACAGATTGATAAGAGACTGAGTTAAAAAGAGAGAAGAACCTAAACATATTACAGCTCGGAAAACATGCAAAAGTTTTAGAATTTCCTTGTGCACCATTGTGTGCAGAATGAGTGGGTATATCCAAACTTTTACTCGTACATTATAAAATAAATTCTAATTCTGGGTGTCAAAAAGCACAAAGAGACACAAAAATGATTGGAATCTACAAAAGAGAGGAAAAGACTAGAAAAAAGAAAAATGACAGCAATAATCACTGATTAAATAATGTCATTGTTTTTTTTTCTATTTTAAATGGTTCATGTTAATTTTACTGGTAAAGTGTGTACCTTATATAGCTTGTAGATTACTGATTCAGATACATCCCTTTCACAATAGCAGTTTATACTTTTTATGTGATTAAAACTTTTTTGCTTGCTACACTGTTTGCTGGTATTTAGCCCATTCCTCCATGTATATCTCCTAAAGAGCAGTGATGTTTTGAGGCTGTTGCTGGGCAACACAGACTTTCACTCCCTCCAAAGATTTTCAATGGGGTTGAAATTTGGAGACTGGCTAGGCCATTTCAGGATCTTGAAATGCTTCTTATGAAGCCACTTCTTCATTGCACAGGCGGTGTGTTTGGGATCATTAAAATGAATCCCCTTGCTGATGGAAGGAGGTTTTTACACAAAATCTCACTATACACGGCCCCATTTATTATTTCCTTTACATGTCATTCTGGTGTTGATCAGTTGTCCTAGTCCCTTTGCAGAAAAACATCCCCAAAGCATGATGTTTCCATCCCCATGCTTCACAGTAGGTACGGTGTTCTTTGGATGCAACTCAGCATTCTTTCTCCTCCAAAAACAAGGTTCTATTTTGGTTTCATCTGACCATATGACATTCTCCCAGTCCTCTTCTGGATCATCCAAATGCTCTTCAGCAAACTTCAAATGAGTCTTTACATGTACTGGTTAAGCAGGGGGACACGTCTGTCACTACAGGATTTGAGTCCCTGGCGGCGCAGTGTGTTACTACTGATGGTACTCTTAGTTACTTTGGTCCCAGCTCTTTGCAGGTCATTCACTAGGTCCCCCCTAGTGGTTCTCTGATTTTTGCTCACAGTTCTTGTGATCATTTTGACCCCACGGGGTAAGATCTTGCGTGGAGCCTCAGATCGAGGGAGATTATCAGTGGTCTTGTATATTTTCTATTTTCTAATAATTGGTCCCACAGTTGATTTCTTCACACCAAGCTGCTTACCCATTAGAGATTCAGTCTGCCCAGCCTGGTGCAGGTCTACAATTCTGTTATTGGTGTCCTTTGACAGCTCTTTGGTCTTGGCCATAGTGGAGTTTGAAATGTGACTGTTTGAGGTTGTGAACAGGTGTCTTTTATACTCATAATGTTTCGGGTTACTTGACTATAACCCTGTGCCCTGAAAAAGCGGAACGAGATACTGTGTGAAAATGCTATTGGAAACGCTCTTTGTTTGACCATTTGTTGAAGCATGTGTGTCAAACACGCTAAAGTTTGGCTTGTATAACCACACTCAGGTGACATCATTTGATTATGTGCACCTAGAGGTTATAAATGGGCTTGAACCAGAGACATCCTCAGGTCAATTTTGTCTAAAAGAATGTCCAGTCATGCCTATTGTGCAGAATTGGAGTGCAGCATCTCATTCCCGCTTTTTCAGGGAACAGGGTTACAGTCAAGTAACCCGAACTGTTCCCTTTCAAAAGCGAAAAGCGGACTTGAAGGTTCTAGAGCTTGGGCCTAGGATGAAATATTGACCCCTGCACCTGAGGCAGGAGATTCCTCCTGACCAGAATCACCCATGGTGGGCCATCGAAGAGAGATATTATATCTGAAAACCACACTCTGGTCAGCCAACAGAGCGCTATCAGACCCAGGGAAGCTACAGGTGTCCGAAAGTAGTAAAGGGGACATTTTTTTTGCCTCCTATGAGGCAAAAAAGTTCACCTCTGTTACATAAAATCTCTCCCAGATTTGACTGACTACTTCGGGTGGAGTTAACTTGTTTAAGCGGTGCGAACGCAGTCCACCCTGGCGATTTATGTAAGAGACTACCGTAGTGGTGTCTACCCGCACTATGACATGATAACCTCTCAACTGCTGGGTGAAGTAGAGGGCCTGAAATAAAGCCATCATTTCGAGGCAATTTATTGTCTTATGCGAGAAGATGACCTTTCCAGATCTCTTGGGCTAGATGGCCATCTAAGACCGCGCCCCAACTCATGAGGGAAGCATCTGTCATTAGCATCTTGCAACCACAATACGGACCTAGAGTGGGACCCAAAGTCAGAAACCGGGGTCTGAACCACATAGAAAGGGTACGAAGCCCCTGGTGCGTAACCCTTATTTGCCTCTGGGGATTGGCCCTTGGATGAAATCCTCTGGCCCTCAGCCACAACTGAAATGGCCTCACGTGCAGAAGGCCGAAGGGTATCACCGTGGATGCAGCTTGCCATGAGACCTAGGATTCTCTGAAAGTAGCGAACAGTCTTTTTCTGGTCTAGCTTGATCTTCTTTAGGGTAGTTAGAATGGATTCGATATGTGCAGGCGACAGCTGTCCCTGCATTATGATCGAATCCCATATGACCCCTAAATACGTTGTCCTCTAAGCAGGAGTGAGAACGCTTTTCTTGGCATTGAGTCTCAACCCTAGAGATTTTAGATTAGCTAGGACAGGGCTAGGCCAAATGGAAGGACCTGATACTAGTAAGCTTTGCTTCCAAAAGGGAACCGTATAAACATCCTGTGTTGTTGCAATATTTCTATATAAAAATATGCATCCTTCAGATCGATTGTCACAAACCAATCTTCTGGTTGGATTCGAGAACCAATCATCTTGACTGTCAACATTTTGAACTTGTGTCTTCTGAAATAGCGGTTCATCATGATCTAAAATTGGACGCAACCCCTCGTCTTTCTTGGGAACCAAGTAAAACTGACTGTGATAGCCTGACTGGCAGGGAAACATGTCCAGCAAAGTTTGCAATTCTTGGGTCAACAGATGCTCTCGTTCCGGTTTTACGGATGTGGAGACCACGCCGTTGAAACGCGGAGGATGATGTGCAAACTGAATTCTGTAGCCTCTCCTTTGAACCCAAGAAGATATACTTGGCATTAGCTTCCACACGTCCAGTTTTTTTGAAAAGTTTTGACACTTCGGCTAGATGGGGGGATGTTAGATGTTTGGCGTCCTGAAACGTGGCAGGAGACGACCAAACACTTCACATTTCGCTGGAGACCACTGCTCCCAGGAAGGAGTTCTTATTCTCTGTTGGGATTTTACATGCCCCTTCCTGGGGGGAGACACCCCCACGGTCCTGGGCGCACCAGCCTCAGAACTTATTTTTAGAGGAGATAATGCTCCTCAGGTCCGGTCTCCTTGAGGCCGGTGAGCCGCACCCCAGTCCCTACGAAGGGGGGCTTGACTCAGTATGGGGGGGTGCTCGACTTGCCACACTCTCTTCCTGTGCTTCACGCGTCAAAGGAAACGGACCCTTCGCCTCCTGAAACCTTGTGGTGCCAAATAGGCGATGGGGGCATCAAGGAGGAAAGTTCGATCCTTGTCCTTAATGCCTGTGAGGTTGAGCCACAGATGTCTCTCTGTGGAAATCATGGCAGCCCTAAAATCGCCTCTTCGTTAATGGACCCGCCAGTGCTCAAGTCCTTCAGCAGGTTAGCCTGGTAAACCTGCACAACGGCCATGGTATGCAGTGCAGCACCAGCCTGACCCGTTGCTTGAAAAGTCTTCCCACTAGTGAAGATGTTAGTCTGCACAGCTTGGTGGGGAGAGCGGGCTTTTTCAATGATGGAGAGAGAAAGCCCGCAAGCATCTCTTCAATCTGGGGCATCATGCTATAGCCCCGTGCCTTTGAATCAACGACAGTCTAATAAATCAACTTAGATGGCACCAAGACACGAGATGAATAAGGATTACTCCATGAATGAGTCACCTCGTTATGGATGCCACCAAAGAAGGGGAGAGACCGTCACTGAGGCCCCTCCCCCGGCCACTCAATAGAAAACTGTAGTCTAGTTTTGAGAGGAGCGCTTTGAGATGGCACTTTTCATCTCATTGAAAGCAAGAGAAGAGGTCACTTCCACCTGATCAGAGAAAGCACCGAGACGCACTTGAGAAGCGGATGCAAGATCCTCCCGGTCTTCATGTATTTGCACCTTTTCGTTCACAGTTTCAAAGTCTATTCCCACATAACAAAAGTTCTCATGTTTCTCAGGTCCTACCTGAAACATTGCCCGAAGGAGATGTATTACAGTTGTACAGTAGTGAAGCTTTGTGTGCTACCCCAAATAAAGTGATCTACATCACAAGCAAGTACACCAGTCACAGTGGAGTTATTATCTAACCAATAGAAAACAGCAGGATCTACTTTGGATATCTTTCCTCCCGCCTTTATTACAATTTCCTTTACTCTGTTGTACCCGTCTGCTAGCTGCATAGAGTCGTCACTCAGGGTTCACTGTATTGAGACTGCGTCTGTTCCCCGAGTTAAAAACAAATTTAGAAAGACTCAGAAAGTCTGTTTTAGTAATTTAATTAACATAAAGACCACAAACTTGGATCAGACTGAATGCGCAGCCGGCACCTCTGATCTGAAGCTAGGACTGTTAAATATTAGATCTCTCGCATCTAAAGCAGTTATAGTTAATGAAATTATCACCGATCAGGAGTTTGATATACTCTGTTTGACAGAAACCTGGATTAAACAGGACGAGTATGTAGCTCTAAATGAAGCTAGTCCTCCTGGATACAGCTACATACACCAGCCTCGGTTAACTGGTAGAGGAGGAGGCGTCGCAGTTATTCACAATGATAATTTGACTATTGTACAAAAACATGGACACAAATTTAATTCATTTGAAATTCTTTATAGTAACATAAGTGTATTTAACTATATTAAGTCAGCTCAGTCGATTCCGCTAATTGTCATTTACAGACCTCCAGGGCCGTACTCTGAATTTCTTCCTCTCAAACCTAGTCGTTTCTGTAGACAAAGTGTTAATTGCTGGAGATTTTAATATTCATTTTGAAAACCCAGAAGACCCTCTGAGAACAGCATTTATGTCCATACTGGACTCAGTAGGAGTAAATCAGTGTGTAGTAGGACCCACTCATAAAGCAGGTCACAGTTTAGATTTAATAATATTATTCGGATTAAGTATAAGAAATTTATTCACAATTCCACTATCTGAAGTTATCTCAGATCACTATCTTGTCTCAATTCAAGTGTGTCACAGTAATAATGTACGCACAGCGCCGCACTACCGTATGAAACGTACATTCACATCAACTACCAAACAGAGTTTTATCAGTAATCTCCCAGAGTTCCCAACTTCGATTAGATCACCGTCTGACCCCACAGAACTCGATCAGGCGACTGAATATTTAGAGTCGACATTTCGCTATACCTTAGATAATGTAGCTCCAGTTAAAAGAAAAATTATTAGAGATAAGAAACTTGCTCCCTGGTATAACGATCACACGCGCACTTTAAAACAGACCGCTCGGAAATTAAAACGTAAATGGCGTCAAACTAAATTGCTAGTATTTCAAATAGCATGGAAGGAGAGCATCCTGAACTATAGAAAAGCCCTTAGTGTAGCTAGAAGAACATATCTCTCCACTCTTATAGAAAATAACAAAAATAATCCTAGATTCTTATTTAATGCTGTAGCCAAATTAACCAGAAATAAGACCACTGCAGAAATCTCCACAACAACATCATGCAATAGTGAGGACTTCATGAACTTTTTTAATAATAAAATTGTAAATATTAGGCATAAAATTGAGGTTTTGAAACCGAACAATGTAATTGATGCAGATGTTAATCTAGCCATGTCCGATCAGAACCTAGAATACTTTACTCCCCTTGAAGAGAATGAACTAATTTCACTCATCTCTTCTGCAAATTCATCAACCTGTATATTAGATCCTGTACCGACACATTTTCTTAAACAGATAGTACCAGCAATAACAGAACCCCTGTTGAGAATAATTAATTCTTCACTCAGCATTGGTTATGTTCCAAAATCTTTTAAATTAGCAGTTATCAAACCAATAATTAAGAAACCTGACCTCGACCCCTGTCAGCTGTCCAGTTACTGTACAGGCCAATATCAAACCTCCCCTTTATCTCTAAGATTCTGGAAAAGATAGTAGCGGAGCAGCTATGCTCATATCTACATAGAAATGGCATACATGAACTGTATCAGTCAGGATTTAGGCCTCATCACAGTACAGAGACAGCACTCGTTAAAGTAGTAAATGACATCCTATTGGCCCCTGATCAGGGTTGTGTAACTATGCTTGTATTACTCGACCTCAGTGCAGCTTTTGACACCGTTGATCACGCTATTCTTCTTCACAGATTAGAAAATGTAGTAGAAATTAAGGGTACAGCCCTCTTCTGGCTCAGATCCTATCTGACCCATCGTTATCAGTATGTAGACTTAAATGGTGATTATTCTGCATGTTCTCTAGTGGAGTTTGGCGTTCAGTTTGGCGTTCCGCAGGGTTCAGTTTTAGGTCCACTGCTTTTTTCCCTTTACATGCTTCCTTTGGGCAACATAATCCATAAGCATGGTATTAGTTTTCATTGTTATGCTGACGATACACAGTTATATGTCTCAGCAAAACCTGATGAGAAAAAACAGCTTACTAAAATTGAGCAATGTGTGCAGGACATAAGAAATTGGATGCTAATTAACTTCCTTCTGCTAAATCCGGATAAGACAGAAGTTCTAGTCATAGGACCGCATACAGCTAGGAGTAAAATTTTAGATCACACCATAACTTTAGATGGCCTTTCTGTTTCATCAAATGCAACAGTGAAAGACCTTGGTGTGATTATTGATTCCAGCCTTTTATTTGAAGCTCATGTAGATAATATTACCAGGATAGCATTCTTTCACCTCAGAAATATTGCCAGGATAAGAAATTTATTGTCGCTAAACGATGCAGAAAAACTAGTTCATGCTTTTATCACCTCTAGGTTGGACTATTGTAATGCCTTACTGTCTGGTTGTTCAGCTAGATGCATAAATAAGCTTCAGCTAGTCCAGAATGTAGCAGCGAGAGTCCTCACTAGAACCAGAAGATATGAGCACATCACCCCTATCTTATCGTCACTGCATTGGCTCCCTGTGAAATTTCGCATTGATTTTAAAATACCACTCTTGACATATAAAGCATTAAATGGTCTCGCGCCGCAGTACCTGAGCGAACTGCTAGTGTCTTACGATCCGCCACGCCTACTTCAATCAAAGGATGCAGGCTGCTTGTCAGTACCGCGTATTATGAAAAATACAGCTGGGGGCAGAGCTTTTTCTTACAAAGCCCCAAAATTATGGAATAGTCTTCCAAATAGTATTCGGGACTCAGACACAGTCTCATTGTTTAAGTCCAGGCTAAAAACCTATTTATTTAGCCAAGCATTTTTATAAATAGATTTGCCATAGGTAAAGGAGCAGATCTGGGGGACTCATGGACGTAGAGTATTATGGTGAACTGGTAAGTTTGGATGCTGTCTTCCTCACTCTCAATTCAATTCAATTTCAATTTCAAATTTTATTTGTCACATACACAATCATACAGAGTACAATATGCAGTGAAATGATTTTGTGCGACCACAGAGTCGCGACGGCAGCCACCTAACCGGCGCCATCATAGAAAATAAGGAATAAGATACATTAGGATAACGAGGGTAAAAAATCCCCTCCCCGACTGTCCTTCGAAAAGGGCAGTGTGCGATGAGGGGTACAAAAAATACCTCAGCAACAAGCACAGAAAAACATGTAAACACAAGACATAAACATTGCAACGATGAGGGTACAGGGGATAGGAAATGTCCAATGTAGGCAAACAGCTCCAGTCCCTGCAGCTAGAGAGCGCTGGTCCCGATTCCGCCTACCTACACTGAAGGGAATAAGCACACGAAGGCGTTGGATATGGGGAAGGTAGAGTGTCTATCTGTAGCTGTTATGTGTGTGCGTGAGTGCGTGCGTGTCAGTTGCAAGCCTGTAACATCCCATAATAGTCTGCGCCAGGTGTCCTTGAAGGGGGGAGGAGTAGGATTCCAGAGCGTCTCGTTATCTTGGTCTTCGGGGAGTTAGTTATGTCTCCAGCAACGGCCTTGAAATGCAGTAGCTGGAAAGAAAAGGGGCAGCCGAAAAAGAAAAACATATTTTCCAGGTTTCGATCAATATCTGCCAATTTCACAGATATTTAATGTCCATCACTGGTCTCCAGGTCTGTCCAAATCACGTTGCATAGCTGCTAGTCTCACCAAGATGTTATCCAATTTGCGGTCCAGTACCACAGTCTGATTACTGACAGCTCTCGTCACCACTATTTCCCAGCCAGCCAGTCTCTTGGGGTTGAGACTGACTGCTTTTAAAATTTTACGATATCCAAGTATCCCACCTAATCCAATCAGCAGAATCCCTGTTATCAGAGTTCAGAATAGGTAGATATCTTCAACATCCTCCAGAGACAGTGCGGCCAGGCACACAATGCGCCACTTCTCCCAACCGTCCATCGTGTATCCAGCAGCAAACGTCCCAGCAGGACAAGTAGGTTCCCCAGAACCCACATTTCTCGTCGAGAAGATCATGTCAATTGCATTCAGAGACCACTTGATCAAATCCATATTCCTTTATATTTTCAAGAGCAAGACGAAGAGAGTCTCTGAATAGTATTCACAAGACAGACAGAGAAGCAAGCGGGGAGAGATAAGGGAGGGAGAGCAGATGCGACCGCCTTCGTCGAGAGCCAAGAGGGAAGTACGATCACTCATTGATCTCATTGATCACTCAGGTTTGCTGACGGTGAGGTGATTGTTTGCTTTACATCTCAGGAAGCCCTCATGTTTGTGTTTCCTTCTGGCTCTCCCTTTTAGTTATGCTGTCATAGTTAGTCCTGCCGGAGTTTCTGCTTGCACTCTACAGTTAATATACATTCACATTATACATTGTGTGACTGTGACCATACCTAACTGCCATCTCTCCTCTTCTTCTCTTCCCCCCCCTCTTTCTCTTTCCTCTCTCCTCCTGTCTCCCCCTTTCACTCTTTCTCTCTCTCTGTTGAGCTACACATGTCGTTCCTGAGCTGCCAGTGATCCAGACTCCCTCTGCCCTCCGGACCTGTCTGACCCATCCTGGTGCCCCGCTTCTGGCTGAAGATCTCGTCACATGGATGCCCCGTGTGTCTCTCTGGGATGCGTCTGGTGTCTGGGAATGATTCTCTCTACCTAGAAAATGGTTCTGGCCTTGACTGGTGTTGGCAACTGTTTCTCTGGGGACTTGACAGTTTGATAGTTCAGGACTGGAACTTCTTACAAGTCTACCTGGGTCTTCAATAACTACCTGGACTCCATATTAACATCAATTAACATCAGCTATTATAGCTGAACTGCCTCAAACCCTACACACTGTATAAATGCAGATCATTTACTGCTTTCTGTTTCACCCAAATGAGGATGGGTTCCCTGTTGAGTCTGGTTCCTCTCAAGGTTTCTTCCTATTACCATCTCAGGGAGTTTTTCCTTGCCACTGTCGCCCTCGGCTTGCTCACCAGGGACAAACTGACCATTTTGATTCATACAAATTCACATTTCATACAAATTTTAATAATTCTTTTGACTGTGTAAAGCTGCTTTGCGGCAATGAAAATTGCTAAAAGCGCTATACAAATAAAATTGAATTGAATTGAATTGAATCTGTTGTACCAGTAGTTCCATAGTTTTTCCTCACAGCTGGCCTCAGGAGGAGGCTTGACATAGATGTCATGTGACAATTCCATACCCTGAAGAAATGCAGATTTTATGTCTATGGAATTAAAAGTCCATTGTCTTTGACAGACCACTGCCACAAGGAGCCGTAGCGCTTCTGAAGCACATGTGGGTAAGTCTTTTTGCAGATCTGACATCTCCAACTCCTCGAAACCTCTAGCCACTAGTTGTGCTTTTGGTGCTGGTCCAGTAGTTGTCTCTTTGAGGGTACAAACCAATCTAGTGGAAAGACACTTTTGTCCCTGATTCTTCACTTCCTCAATGCATTTATTATAGTAGGTTCTACCTGTAGAGCATCCTGACCAATAACAATTCCCTGTCCTTTCCACTCTGGACAGTCCACTCGCTTGTAGTACACTTTGTCACCAATTTCATACTTTTTATCTTTGTGACGTAGTTGCTTTCGCAGTTCTTTTTGTATTCTTTCTAAACATTTAGCTTCTGTAAAAGCCTTTCTTGATGCATGTAATGCAGAAATGTGTTTTGCCACCCATTCACTTTTTGTAGTTCCCTCTAAGGCCGGAGGTTGATCAGTTAGCACAGAGTGTAGGTTAGGATTCTGCCCAAACACCAACTGATGAGGACTGTAACCATAGACATTTTGCATGGTGTTATTTGCCATAAGAGCCCAGTCCATCGCAGTTTTCCAGTCACAACCAGTTCTTGTCTTCACCTTCATTATGATTTCACTAAGTATTTGGTTGTGTCGCTTCAGGAGACCATTGCTTCATGGGCTGTATGCTGCTGTAGTCTTCATTTCTATGTTAAAGTTCTCCTCATTGTTGAATTCTCCACCATTGTCTCTGAACAGTTTCTGAGGTGGACCATGTACACTTATCCAGTCATGGACAAAATGTTTCACTATTTCACATGACCTTTTGGTGGTCAGAATACTTCCTGCACTAAACCTTGTGAAATGATCAATAATATGGAGATACCACACACCTTGTTTGAGTTCATGCAGTTCTACAGCCACGGTTAAATTGTATTGAGATGCTAGTGGTAGATCAACAACTGGTCTTCTTTTTATTTATTTTTTTTATATCTTTGACATATTTCACATTCCCTCACAATTTTTTGTAAGATGATGTTGCATTCTGGGTCTTTGTTGCCTGAGCTACTAAGAAGCCTTTGTAGTCTCTCAGCAGAAGCATGACCGAATTGTTTATGAAGCTTCATCAGGATTTTGTTTTTTTTTCTGCTAAGTTCCTAATTTCTGAAACTGTCAGTATCCCATTCTCGTCCTTCACTTCCTTGGGAATATCTTTGGTAATTGCTAAGATCTGTTCATTACACTAAATATCTTTAATGTGGACTCCATTGCCCCCAATGTTCACACAGTAATGTCCAGAACTTGTAAACTCAAGTTCAACAGGTTGGCTGAACATTATTGCTTTGTCATTTTCCATGTCAAGCACTGTTCTTGCTCTCTTTAGAGAGGCTTTGCTTAAAAGCAATGGAATGTCTGCTAGGGCCAACCTCAGTCTCTGTGTTACACTTTGTCTGTCCAATTTTTGCAGGTTTTTTCAGCCTTTTGGTAGAAAATATCACTTTTTCTTCTCTAAATCTAAATAATATATGGCTATGTGTTTTAATCTTGTTTACTTTTTTTTATTTAATTTTTATTTAACTCAGTGATGTAACCATCTAGCCATTCTTGTCCACACACAGTATAGGTGCATACTGTGTCTATCATGGCTGCACCAAAACACTTTGTCATAAAGATTTCTGCAACAGAAAGCGACTCTTTCGTGTACAGTGTAATATTGCATTCTTTCTTATTTTCTGTTTCATTGTTAAAAATCCTTTTTAACGCTTACTTAATTGACACAAAAGTCAAATCTGCACATGCCCTTAGTGCTAACTGTCGATTTTTCATTTTTAAGTATCGGGAAGCTCCATTTTGTACTTGCGCATCCGTGAGTAGCGTTGTTCAAAATTGATGATGTAATCTGACATAGATACACCACTATCTCTCTTAATTCGGTCAAAGTTCAAGGAAGCTTCATATGTTCTGTCTTTTTCTTCCTTCAGAAACAAACCATTAAGTTTTGTTAGTAAAGTTGCCATCCCGCTGTCGTTATTCAAATCGCCTACCGGTATTTCCATCGCAGTTTCCCTTGCTCGTTCTCCTCTCTGTGTAGTGTGTGTAGTGTAGTGTATGTAATGTGTATCCATTGTGTATGTGTTTTGCAAAGGACTCGAGATATGACTTTCTGTTCTATGCACAGTGAAAATTGTTCAGCTCAATAAGATCTAGAAGTGTGTTAAGTTTGACATATATAAGTGCAAGTGTGTACATGTAAGCTACGCTTAAAGAGTCCAGACTCTTAGGCATCCAAATGGCAGCAGATTCCAACCAGTGTGCCTATTTTTAAGCATGTTAAGACCCCTAAAAGTGCACGCATGTTTAAAAAGAAACAATAGAAAAAAAAATTATTATAATAAAAATTATAATAAAAATAAATATAGTTGCAAGAAACAATGGGTGATCCAAAGCACTTGTGCCCTTGCTACCCGGGCGCACCACACAACCTGTGTGCCTTTGAACACGCTAAGACCTCTTTTGAGCGTGCTAAGACCCAGGCGCTAATATCACTGAAAAGGGCATAAGTTTAAGGCTGGCCATGTCTTCCTGGTGCGCCCGGACGATGATGGTGCAGGTGCTTGCTTGTTTATTATTTATATAAGTTGTAGCATCCTTGTTTAGATATTTTAATACTTTACTGCATACTGTAGTGGCTAAATTTGGTGATAAAGATAAAATAAAACCTTTATTAGTCCGACAAGTGCAAAATTTGTTTTGCCACGGCAGAAAATGGACAGTAAAAAGTAAAAAATTACAACAGAATAAAAATTAAATAGAAAAAAATACAAACAATATAAAATGTACACTATACAATCTGGATATAAAATATGGACATCTATGTAGTAAAATATTTACATCAATATCATTTTAGATTATATGTAAGCAGAGTTGACTAGGTGAGATGTCTGTACACAATGAGTATAGGTATACATAGAGATACATAGTTAGTGACAGGCATTTATAATAATGTTTAAATGTTTTAAATTGCGCACTTTGTCCAGTTATGGTGGTTCCCCCAAGACAGAAAGAAAACTGGACATGTTCCACCATAGTATTGCACATAAATAAAGATATTGCACATGACTAGAAAATTGTACATGTTTCATCATAATATTGCACGGCGTATTTGATGTGTGTGTTTGTTCGTTTGTGCATTTGCTTGTGCGTGTGTGGTCAGAGTCTAAGTTGTACTGTCTGACAGCGGTTGGCAAGAAAGACTTACAGAATCTCTCCGCCTCTCTCCGCCATCTCTCCGAATCTTCAGCCTACCACTGAAGGAGCTGCTCAGTGCTGTCAGATACTCCTGCAATGGGTTGGGAGACGTTATCTAATGTTATAAGAGTACAGCCCTATCTGACCCATCGTTATCAGTATGTAGACTTAAATAGTGATTATTCTGCATGTTATCTGGTGGAATTTGGTGTTCCACAGGGTTCAGTTTTAGACCCACTGCTTTTTTTTTCCTTTACATGCTTCCTCTGGGCAACATAATCCGTAAGCATGGTATTAGTTTTCATTGTTATGCTGACGACACACAGTTATACAGTGGTGTGAAAAACTATTTGCCCCCTTCCTGATTTCTTATTCTTTTGCATGTTTGTCACACTTAAATGTTTCATCAAAAACTGTTAACTATTAGTCAAAGATAACATAATTTAACACAAAATGCAGTTTTTAAATGAAGATTATGTTATTAAGGGAGAAAAAAAACTCCAAATCTACATGGCCCTGTGTGAAAAAGTAATTGCCCCCCCTTGTTAAAAAATAACTTAACTGTGGTTTATCACAGTTAAAAGTTCAATTTCTGTAGTCACCCCCAGGCCTGATTACTGCCACACCTGTTTCAATCAAAAAATCACTTAAATAGGAGCTACCTGACACAGAGAAGTAGACCAAAAGCACCTCAAAAGCTAGACATTAT
Source organism: Clarias gariepinus (assembly GCF_024256425.1). Taxonomy (NCBI): domain Eukaryota; kingdom Metazoa; phylum Chordata; class Actinopteri; order Siluriformes; family Clariidae; genus Clarias; species Clarias gariepinus. The sequence goes on from NC_071103.1 coordinate 41,314,430, forward strand.
GCCAAGATCCAAAGAAATTCAGAAAAAAATGAGAACAAAAGTAATTGAGATCTATCAGGCTGGTAAAGGTTATAAAGCCATTTTCAAAGCCTTGGGACTCCAGCGAACCACAGTGAGAGCTATTATCCACAAATGGCAAAAACATGGAACAGTGGTGAACCTTCCCAGGAGTGGCCAGCCGACCAAAATTACCCCAAGAGCGCAAAGACAACTCATCCGAGAGGCCACAAAAGACCCCAGGACAACAACTAAAGAACTGCAGGCCTCACTTGCCTCAATTAAGGCCAGTGTTCACGACTCCACCAAAAGAAAGAGACTGGGCAAAAACGGCCTGCATGGCAGATTTCCAAGGCGCAAACCACTTAAGCAAAAAGAACATCAAGGCTCGTCTCAATTTTGCTAAAAAACATCTCAATGATTGCCAAGACTTTTGGGAAAATACCTTGTGGACCGACGAGACAAAAGTTGAACTTTTTGGAAGGTGCGTGTCCCGTTACATCTGGCGTAAAAGTAACACAGCATTTCAGAAAAAGAACACCATACCAACAGTAAAATATGGGGGTGGTAGTGTGATGGTCTGGGGTTGTTTTGCTGCTTCAGGACCTGGATGGCTTGCTGTGATAGATGGAACCATGAATTCTACTGTCTACCAAAAAATCCTGAAGGAGAATGTCCGGCCATCTGTTCGTCAACTCAAGCTGAAGCGATCTTGGGTGCTGCAGCAGGACAATGACCCAAAACACACCAGCAAATCCACCTCTGAATGGCTGAAGAAAAACAAAATGAAGACTTTGGAGTGGCCCAGTCAAAGTCCTGACCTGAATCCTATTGAGATGTTGTGGCATGACCTTAAAAAGGCGGTTCATGCTAGAAAACCCTCAAATAAAGCTGAATTACAACAATTCTGCAAAGATGAGTGGGCCAAAATTCCTCCAGAGCTCTGTAAAAGACTTGTTGCAAGTTATCGCAAATGCTTGATTGCATTTATTGCTGCTAAGGGTGGCCCAACCAGTTATTAGGTTCAGGGGGCAATTACTTTTTCACACAGGGCCATGTAGCTTTGGATTTTTTTCTCCCTAAATAATAAAAACCATCATTTAAAAACTGCATTTTGTGTTTACTTGTGTTATCTTTGACTAATAGTTAAATGTGTTTGATGATCAGAAAAATTTTTGTGTGACAAATAGGCAAAAGAATAAGAAATCAAGAAGGGGGCAAATAGTTTTTCACACCACTGTATAACTGTATGTCTCAGCAAAACCAGATGAGTAAAACCAGCCTACTAAAGTTGAGCATGTGTGCAGGACATAAGAGATTGGATGCTAAGTAACTTCCTTCTGCTTAATCCTCATAAGACAGAAGTTCTAGTCATAGGACCGCATTCAGCTAGAAGTAAGATTTTAGATCACACTGTAACTTTAGATGGCCTTTCTGTACCATCAAGATTCAAGATTCAAAGACCTTTATTAATCCCAAAGGGAAATTGCTCTTGGTTATACAGTTGCTCTGATTAATTTACCGGGAAGCAAAGAAAAGTTAGATTAGGAAAAATATATATATTAGACAGGAAAATAAAATAAAAAAAAGGAAAAATTTAAAGAAAAATAGCACATAATTTAGTTACATATTGCACTAGAACTGTAGTGTAAGTAAAAAGAAGTATTGCACAAGTGTTGTATAATCAGATATTGCACTTAGAACATTGAGTTGTGTAAAAAAAAGTGTCATAAAATGTTATTAACCAGGAACTACTGACAGTCCCTTTCAAAATGCTAGAGAGAAGAGTTATATAATTTTATGGCCATAGAAAGAAAAGATCTTCTGTGGCGCTCCGTAGAACACCTGGTCATAATTAGTCTCTGGCTAAAGTTGCTCCTCTGGTCAGTGAGAATTCTGTATAGCGGGTGAGAAGGATTGTACAAGATTGTGCGTATCTTGGATAGGATCCTCCTCCTTTCCATGACATCAATAGAGTCCAGATCCAAGCCCAGGACAGATCCGGCCCTTTTAATGATCTTGTGATTATAGATTCCAGCCTTTTATTTAAAGCTCATGTAGATATTATTATTATTATTATTATTATTATTATTATTGTGTGAAGCTGCTTTGCTACAATGACAAGTGTTAAAAGCGCTATACATATTATATAATATATATTAATTGAATTAAATTCAATTATCCAACAGGGATGACAGTTTAGCCACCATTTTCCTGTCACTCACCACCTCCACTGGGTCCAGAGGGCATCCTAGAACAGAGCTGGCCCTCTGGATCAGCCTGTTTAGTCTCTTTCTGTCCCCAGCAGAGATACTGCTGCCCCAGCAGATCACACCATAAAAGTTGGCTTATGCCACCACAGAGTCATAAAAAGGACTTTATGATTGGGTCTTGCACTCCAAAGGACCTGAGCCTCCGCAGCAGGTACAGCCTGCTGTGCCCTTTTTTGTAGAGTGCATTTGAATTGTGAGTCCAGTTCAGTTTTATTGTTTAGAAGAACACAAAGGTACCTATAACTCTCCACAGCCTTAATGATAATGCTTTGGATGTTCAGTGGTTGTAGTGGAGAATGTTTGTGCCTGCAGAAGTCTACCACCAGCTCCTTGGTTTTTTTCCAGTGTTGATCTGGAGGTAGTTCCTTTGGCACCTGTCTACAAAGTCCCTGTTAAGTGCCCTGTACCCCTTGTCAACCCCTTCAGTGATGAGGCCAACTATTGCAAAGTCATTGGAGAACTTCTGCATGAAACAGTTGGTGGTGTTGTGAGTGAAGTCTGCAGTGTAGATGGTGAAGAAGAACAGAGCCAGAACCCTACCCTGTGGGGCCCTTATACTGCAGACCTATTACCCTATTCAGGATAGTACAATAGATAATTCATGGATGAATATAGAGCACCAGAGCAATTTTTAGCATTACCTCCTGTATTGGGGGATGGTGGGGGTGATAGGGTGTCATTGCATAGTGCTACTGTAAATGTTCAGTAATTTGTATTTTATAATAGCGTTACATAGACATCCAATTATGAGTGTAAATTAATTGTATTTCTCCTACAAATTTAATCAAATGCACCATAGCTGCTAGAATTCTACATGTATTGACTGTGTATTGTTGTATTGTCTGCTTCAATCCCAGCTACAGCACTTCATTTATCAAGATTCCACTCTTCACAATTCTAATAAGACTCACAATCAGTTTCCACTCACCAATGCATTATTTAATTCAATTCAATTTTATTTAGTTTACCAATGGGCATTGTCACAAAGCAGCTTTACAGAAGCAAAAAAATAGAAATGAGGTTGAAAGTGTGAAGAAATATGTAACTTTATTTGTCAGGTTGTTCTTAATTATTCTCACTTCTTCTCTCTCCATGTTTAACAGCAACCACCACAAATATCCTCATTTCCCACCCTGAGAAGTACACAATTTGGTATCAAATTAATTTGTTATAATACTAAGGTTTGATAACAAATTAATTTGATAAGGTTTCAAGTAATTTGGTATCATACTAAGGTTTCCTAGCTTTCCAATGGTCACTCTATTTAATCCAGCTGGATTTCAATCTGGAAGTGTTCACCAAAATAACATGTTGCAATGACAAAGCCACTCTCGATATTTTCATCGATATTGCTGTCAAGCTCAAACATCTGATCTAAGAACCAAATGTTTCCATGGCATATCCTATTAAATCTAATCAGCTGAAACCCATGCAAGTGGCATGGACAAAGATACACCAGGAAGAATGGGGAAAGGAAAAATAGAAGAGACTCTGTTTCTACTGTGGCAACCCAGTCACACCTGTGATCACGCTTTGGCACAAGGATTACAACACCACTCGGAAAGGGACCTAAATGCATCTACAATCCATCCTGAGTGAGACAAACCCCTGTATGGATTATTGCTCATTTTGATACAACTTATTGTCCTGGACAGAGGACACCTTACTTAACACATTACGAAGTACTAACCTCAGTAATCCCTATGTCATGAAAAGACAAATTGCCATAAAATTACGATTATCTTCCAAAATCTATTGAAAAGCCTTCCCACAAGTACCTTCAATTGTATCAGGCATGTGTGGAATGATTTGAGATCCATCAGTTGCATTCTTTGGGATATCAAATTAAGTTAAATAAATTTATTCATCCATTATCTATCCCCCTGTATCCAGTGGGGTCAGGGTCTATGTGAGGTTATATATATATAGTGGCGTGGGAGGGGCAGCGGCTGATGACCAGCATGCCTTGCGGGGGGTTCTGTGTGTTCACCCTGTTGGGGAAGGGTGTTTGGGGTAGTGGCTTCGGCCCTGTTGTGTGTGGGTGTGTGATGTGGGGAATTTGCTCCGGTTCATGCTTAGGCTGAATTGGAGGTAGGTTCTCGTGTGAATGTGCTGCTCATGCTATACATGCTGTGTGCATAATAAAGTACTCCCAGCCATTGCATTGGGCAGCAATTAAGCTCACCTTTCTCTCCAACATTCTTTCCAGCAGTAAAACGCTACAATATATATTTTGAAAGTGTGATAAATGGTGAACAACAATGATTCACCAGGTCACAGGTCCACTCCTTTCTTTCCGCACTGCTCCAAGCACACCTGTTTCTATCTCAGTTCATTCAACTTCAGATTTTGTTTCTCGACCACGATTCTGAATTATAGACATTGTTGACTCTTTGGCTTTAAACCTAACCTTTCTATGACCATGGTTTATCTCTGTGGACATACTTTTGCACTCCTTCACAATGTTCCTGCCGTGCGTCTGCCATACAGCCCTGCAAAATAATCTCTCTTACCACAAAGCAACCTTATGATATATGTAATAAATTTGTTTGCTTATAACACTAAAAATAAATACGTAATGACTATATAGGCTGGGGTGCTGAAGGGGACTGTTCGAGGAGTTGTATTTTATGCATGAATACAGACAAGTTATTCCCTTTGTCATGTGAAAAGCCTTTTGACATACAGTAAGAAATGCTCCTCTGTATGTTATCTGCAATGACCTGAGTTCTTATAGTTATAAACACTGTAAAAACATAAGTGTTATGTAATGTTTACATAAACAGTTATGTAAACATTTTATATATTGACCATTTTCATGCTCTTTGAAAGTTCAAAGGTAGGAGAGATGCATAACCATACCAGAACCCATGAATCATAATCACATATTTTTCACTTCTGCTAATAAAATGTATCTGCTGTAAAAATCCTGTCTTATGAGTTATTGTTTCACCTACTGTTTCTGACTGAAGTAATATTCTGGCATGAAAGTCAACATGTCTGTAGCTTTTTCCTTCCAATCTAGCAATCTTGTATCTTTTCTTTATGTCAGACTGCACGTTCACCTTAAAACAATCCGTGAAACAGTTTGGGACTTCAGTCTATAAGTATCCAGTCATTCCTTAACATTGTCTGATCTTGTCATTTAGTAATTAGGTTGCTGCATTGCTTACCCAAAACGCATCACTGGGATAGTGTTGTTTTTAAAAGTTAGAAATAACCCAAATACAATCTCAAAACAACACAACATCTATATTTACTTGAAGCATTTACACTGCTTATTGTAATGTCAGGTAATATCTGTGTTTCCGCATTACATTAAAAGCTCCTTATGTCTATAACCGATGTCAGAAATCCTGAGTGGTGAATGTGACAAACACTGGAGAACCCTGCATAACATCTGGTTTCACAAAACAGATATCAGATATATTATTATTATTATTAGCTGCTTACAACTGATTAAATTGTTTAATAAACTGCAGTGGTCTGAATTATATATTTATTTATTTTTCCTTAGAGACACTATTTACTGTATAGTGCTTGCAGTTTGACATAGCAATATTTATGCACTTACTATCATCAGAAGCTGTTTGATTTTTGAAACAAATAATATTGTTAAATGATTGTTTGAAGTTATATTTGCAACACTGAGATATTAATTTAACAGTATCCCAACATCAAATTAATTTACCTTGAAATACAGTCTGATTTTGCCTTATGTGTTTTGCGCCAGGACATTGCAAATGGATTACAACTGTCATACAACATGAGGGATTCTGCTCTGTAGTGGGTACTAGCAACATTGCAATCTAAAGATTTAAATAGGTAACTGATTAGCAATTTGTATGTTATTATTGAGAACATGACTTGCAGCTAAAGATACTTCTATGAACGAGATGGTGGAAACCTTGTTCCTAGTAGTGGGTAACCCAGTTGTTTTAGGCCGGCATGGTCTGTAATATTGCATGTTAATTGGATAAAGAGGTCCTAGATAGAAAGCGAGAGAGTACTATTTTCAAAAACAAGAAGTCAGGACAACCAAATTTGCTGGAAATGCTCCTCACACAAAATGTGCATCCAGGCTCAGTGTCCAAATACGGTGTGTTGATCTTCTCTGACCCCTAGCGAATAGCAAAGGTCTTTGTTGCCAGCTAGAAACATGCTTCAAGCTTTATGATTGGCCAGACTGTTTATACACAACTGTCAATGTCAAAAACACCTGGTAATGAAAAAAACCTCTAAGGTACTGTTAGCCCATAGTTCCCTATAATATAATTTGTGCTATAATCAATAGGGTCTCTTTGCTAAAATTTGATATGTTGCATACTATTGATTTCATAATGCCTATTTTATTTTTTGGTGTGTTTTTTTTCTGGTGCTTTGATTATTATTTTTTTATTATGATAACCCAAATGCTATAAAAATTATTTGCAAGTTATGAAGAAGAGCTAGACATTTATCACCAAAATAATAATAATAATAATAATAATAATAATGCTTCTTTTTAGGTGTCTGTAATTATTAAGTACTTTTCTTTTGCATATACTTGTGTTATTTAGGTACTGTATTATTTGTAATTTTTTCTCTATTATTATTATTATTATTATTATTATTATTTACAAATAATCAGAGAAGTAATAGCTTGACTGTTTTTTTCTTTCTGTTTTTGTTTCATCAGAATCAATAAATAAAAGAAGAATGACATTTTTTAAAAGTATTTTTTACTGTGAGAGTTTATTGTCATAATCTTCTGTGTGTGAGATGTAGAAGACATCAGGTTAAGTCTTGAATCTGAAAAATAAAGAGAATTTTTTTTACATTTAATTATATGTTTATCATGTTCTTTTATATATATAACTTTTTTAAAAGAAAAAAAAAAAACTTTTGAGAATGACAAACATTAATTGTCACAAAGTCTGATGTTGTCAAAGTCTTTAATTGAAATTTACATTTAAGTTTGTTTTTGTAATCTTCTTTATTTACTGTTGGCATGACACAGGACTGACAGTAGAGCTCACATTCATTCATTTCAACAAGAACAGCAAAGAAGTCACTTCTTTTCAGGAAAACCATCTGGGAAAGACTGATATTCTTTAAAAGGTACAGGGATTGGACTGTTGAGGTATAAAGGTATAAAAAGTGAGTTCTACCATCAGTCCTGCATCATGTCAACAGTAAACCATCCTGATGTCATTCATGTGTGGGATTGCTTCCCGGAAAAGGAACACAGCCATGAATGAAGAATGGTACAAAAACATCCTCTGAGCAACTTATCCCAACCATTCAGGAACAATTTGGTGATAACCAATGCATTTTCCAGCATGATGGAGCACTTTTCCATAAGGCAAAGTAATAACTAAGTGTAACAAAACCATGGCCAGGAAACTCCTCAGACCTCAATCCCATTAAGAACTTGTGGTCAATCCTCAAGAGGTAGGTGAACAAAAACCCACAAATTCTGACAAACTCCAAGCATTGATTATGGAAAAATAAGCTGCATCGTTCAGAATGTGGCCCAGAAGTTGATTGAGAGCATGCTAGGGTGAACTGCAGTGGTCTCGAAAAAGAAGGATCAACACTGCAAACATTGACTCTTTGTATAAACTTAACATAATTGTCAATAAAAGGCTTTGTCACTTATGAAGTGCTTGTAATTATATTTTAGTATAACTTCATTTTGTCAAAGTAACATCTGACAAAAACATATAAAAACACTGAAAAAGCAGACTTTGTAAAAATTAATATTTTTGTCATTCTCAAAACTTTTGTTCTTTTCTTGGAAAAGAAATGTCACATACCATTATTACCACCACCACGTACCACCTCCTCCGCCACCTCCACCTCCACCACCTCCTCCTCCGCCTCCTCTGCTACCCCCCCTGCCTCCTCTGCCACTGCCGCCTCCTCTGCCACCTCCTCCACCACCTCCGCCGCCTCCTTTGCCTCCTTTGCCGCCTCCTTTGCCTCTGCTGCCTCCGCCACCACCCCCACCGCAGCCTTCACCACTGTCATCACAGCATCCACCACCACCTCCACCATCCTTACCATCCCCATCATCACCCTCTTCGCTACCGCTGCTTCCACCGCCTTTGCCACCTCCTTTGCCACCTCCTTTCCCTCCACCGCCACCTCCTTTGCCTCCGCTGCCACTTTCTTTGCCTCCTTTGCCTCCACTGCCACCTCCTTCACCACTTTCTTTGCCTTTGTTGCCACCTCCTTTGCCTCCGCTGCCTCCATCACTGCCACCATCCCCACCATCCTTACCATCCCCATCTTTGACATCGCTCTTGCCACTGCCCTTGTTCTGACTGCTGCCCCCACTATCATCTGCTGGAAGACAGCCTGAAAACCATAGCATTTGAGAAAAAATGATCTATAACATATTATTGTAATTTCATTACATACACATCAGGTTAAAAAGATTAAGCAGGTGTGTTAATGAAGAAGAGACATGCTGTTAGTATGCAGAGGAGCTGAAGGCTAAAACACCTTATTGGTGAGTGGGATCAGAGAAGACTGGCTTAAACTGAAAAGAAGTCTACTGCTGCTAAATTAAGCACTCTTTACAAGCATGGTGAGCAGTAAAACATCTGAGAATGCACAACACATTAAACCGCGTTGTGGATGACAGCTTAAGACAGGGTTAACTCCTGTGAGTTTGGGTAAATCTGTGTCCATGGTACCCTCTTATTCTCTTTAATATCTGACACAAGTGGGCTCTGATGTGTCCTAAAGCAGTTGTTGCTCATACAAAACAAGGTTTGATGTACATGCTGAGATGGTTCTCTACAGAATACAGTTGTAAAGCGTAGTAGCTTGAACCAATCTGGTCATTTGCTTCTTACCTATCTGGTTAGTAAAACTTTTTCACTCACAGAACTGTTGTTCACTTTATTCCTTTTTTCCCCACACGATTCTGTGTAAATTTTTTTGCTTTGTGTAAAACTTCTAGAAGTAATAAAAGAAAAAACTAAGACCAGCGCAGTGGCATACCAATATTTATGCCATGATTACAATTTTTGTTTATCCATATACGCACTTTCGAATGAGCTGAATTTAATTTTTACGACCACTGAAAAGCTCAGTAAAACTTAGTAATGGCTCCTTACAGCCCCTTTTGGTCCCAGTGTGAATTCTGTCATGTTTGTTCATGTAGTTAATACTGGGAGGAAATTAGGAATATATTAATAAATTTTTAGTTTTTCCTCTTGACATGAATGTCTTGGTATCAATTCTCAAGCACCATTATCGAGGCATTATCAATTTTTAAATGCATTTAGGGGTCATCAACAAAATAATTTTTAAGGAAAATGCTGATGATAAAACACAATTGAAAGCTATATTACATGAAAATTTATCATTACATAAAATCTGATGCACAATAATTAATTAATCCTTAAGGCCACCAGTACCAATCGGTGCATAGCCAATGAAAGTTCTCCATTGTAGAGGACTTTCGCTGTTTCTGTAGCGGTTGTTTTTTCCGGGGCAGGTAGCTAGCCCACCGCCCAACCCTTCCCCTTTCTCATCCGGCACTTGGGAACCAGCAACGGTGGAGCTCTAGACCTCTGGCTGCGAGGAGTTACAGCCTCACCCAGGAACCGAACCAGCAATTTCCGGATGATTGGGCGAGCAGTTTTCCACTGCACCACTCGAAGGCTCAATGCAGCATATAAATGTTTTAATCTAAAATGTCTGTGGTTTGATTATTTTTACTAATTTTATGAAAAAAGTCTGATAACAAATTTACGATATCATTTTTATTCCTAAAATATATGTGGCATAGCTGCCAACTTTTTAAAAAAGCTTGGAGTGGGAGTCTAAAAGTATGGGCATTGGTTTTGCGCGTACACGCACATGAACTCGGGTTCTGTATACTTTATTAGGACAGAGATAAGTACATTATCTGCACTAAGTTTAATCATACACAATTGGCTGCTTTTTTCCGAGCTCCGCCAGACTGACCAATTTTTTTTACTTTTTCATCAGTGAACATATATAACAGATAAGTATTTTATAGTATTTTATAATATACTCACTCGAAACGCCTGTCATATCGCTAAGTTTTAAATGTTTTGCAGCACACCGCATTTAGCCGGCTAGCCCATTAGCATCGCTAGCCCATTAGCCCGGCTATCACAAGTTTGCCTACGCTTTTTTACACAGATTATCTCTATTTTTAAACACTATGTTCGTTGTGTCTCTGCCTCTGAGTGCAGGTGAGGATACATTGGAGCTGCACTCATGGATTTGGAGCTGGAGGCCATAGAGAAGCAGATCCGCGACCTACAGTTGAAGCTAGCCCGGCTACAGCAGTCCCACCTGTCTCAGGTAAATTCTCGGGGTGACACAATTTCTCAGACAACCTTAACCCTGCATGTTTTTCTGCCCAGGTCCAACGTACCACAGACGCGGCTCGGCCAGGTTTCCTTCACCCTGGCGCCGGGATACCACGAAGCCTGGATACAGCAGCAGCGAAAAAGGACCTCTCCTCCTCTGCCGCCACCCATCTTCGAGATTGCGACCCAAAACCGCTTTGCTCCGCTCCGCGAGACGGTACACGATGCGCTGATCATCGGAGACACCATCATCCGGCACGTCCGCGCTACCACGGCTAAAGGTAAGGTGCACACTCGCTGTTTACCAGGTGCTCATGTTCTTGATGTCGCTGCACAGGTGCCTGCGGCCTTGAGGAAGAACATTGAAGCTGTGGGCCTTAATGCTGACAAGAATGACACCAGGCTGAGGCAGACGGCGATCCTAAAGCAGGACTTCAGGAGCCCGGTTGAGAAGGTCCACAGCACATCAACCACAACAAGGCCGCTTCCCACATTTCAGCGAGCAATCGAGAGGTTCAGTAGATTAATTGCCTTTAATGAGTGGTTACGATCTTGGTGTCAAAAACAGAGATTACCCTTTGTTGATAACTGGAATGTTTTCTGGGAGTGTCCTAGGCTCTACCACACCGATGGCCTGCGCCCTAGCAGAGCTGGAGCAGCAGTCCTTTCAGACAACATCTTCAGGACACTACAAACCATCTGACAGGCGGTAAGTCATACCTTAGATTCCTTAGATATTAGCCGTAAAACAACTCGCCATACTGCCAGTACACAACAGCTCTCACAATTCAGCTTGTGTTTAGAAGGATGAACTGTTACTACCAAACTTAGGAGCATCTTATCCGCTGAGGTGGAAAGAGTAATAAAATTTTTTACTCAAGTAAAAGTAATGTTACTTCAGTGAAATTTTACTAGATAAATTTTATCTTTCAAATATTATATTAGAAGATAAATTCATAGGTTTATTATCTAATAATATAATCTAATATTACTATTATAATAAACCCTAGGTACGAGACAGCCCTCAAGACCATTAATACAAATTCTTATATAATGTTTATTTTGTGACAAATTGATTTTTCAGGGGTTTGTCATGAATGTGCAAATAAATAATTATATATAATTAAAAATATATTTTTTTATAATGATAAATTGGACGAAACTAATTTTATTATAACAAACAATATAAAGGTATACATGTATTTGAAAAAAATATTAATATTTCTATTTTTTCATATACAACATATTTATTTTCATATTGCTTATTTTATTGTCTCACGTAATTTGTAAACCATTAACCTATGAATTTATGTTCTAATATAATATTTGATAGCGATTATGTAGGGGGGCAATCAATGTTACAAAAATAAATGAGCCGCTCTTATTCCATTTCGTCAACCAATCGGAGGGCTTGTGATCAATGTTTCTACTGTCGATGCATATCGCCTTTTAAACCAACGCACAAACGCTCAATAATCCTAGACAACTCAATCCAGCCATACTAATCATCAACAACAGGTGTGCTCGAAGAACCAACTTAGCCAGATCGTAATTAGCACAATGATCTCCTCTTTGGCTACGTTTACATTGTCGGGTAAATGTGACCCAATTCCGATTATTTGCTCATATGTGACACATATCGGATATGTTCTATGTCCGTGTAAACAGGTAAAAAACGCATGCATTCCGATATTTCAAGATCGGTTTCAGGCCTCCTTCATATGTGGAAATAAATCAGATTTGTGCTAATGTGATTGTTGTGTAAATGGACAGATCGGATTTCCTGAGGCATTGTGTTCTGTACGGCATTAAAACTGCGACTTCTTTGCGGTTTAATGACGTAATGTTATTCTCCGGTGGAAGCACGTGTGAAATTATAACATCGCAGGTGACATGAAAAAGGAAAAGCACCCAGCCCCCCCCTTTTTTCAATGCTTATTAGGGCTAAATAAAATTAAGAAATCAGTATTTGGTAAATGAAGCATATGCGCATGCTGCAATTATGCCGTTTTTTTCTCCTCCTCCGTTTTCAAACCATGGTGACGTTTCGCGAACTTTGCATATATTGCAGAGCGTCAAGCATACTTCACCTTCGTCTATCTTGGCTAGTGTGTAGCGCAAGAACCTCCCTTTAAGTATGCGCGATGTCTCAGATGGCATGGCAAGTGTAAACACGTGTATCGGATATGAGCCATAATTGAAAGAACGTGTAAACAGACGGTCAAAAACATCAGATGTCAGCAACAAATCAGAATTCGGCATCGAGTCCTGCAGTGTAAACGTGTGTCAGTTCATCTCTGATGTGTCAAGCGACGTACGACGAACGGACCCCCGGACTCCCTAAACCAATAACAGTGAATAAATTCCCTCTTCCCAAAATAAATTGCAGCCACGCCCCTACTACTAGTGAGTGCACAAACATACAGTGAAATGATCTACAAATATATACAAACACCAACCAAACCAAAGGGACAAAGCAATAATCAAAGTCAATGGAGTCAAAAAGTCTAAACCAGAATACACAACCAAATATCAAAACGCCAAAATCACAATTTCTTTCCTCTTTCCTGGGTCTCGCTCCGGTTTATATATGGTCGCGCTAGTCGATGACGTCACTCTAAGGGCGGAAGCGACCGTGTGGAAGGTCATGTAGATGTCGATGTGGGGACAGTCAAAAAACCTGGAGTGGAGTCTGGAGCGGCGCGCGACCAGGACATGATACACACGCGAGCGCAACGAAGCATTTATACAAAGCATAAGTTTTTTATTATTTTTGCATTTTCATTCATTTGTTTTACTCAGTAGCGAATATGATTTAAAATGTAGCGAATTACAATACTTCAAACAAAACATACTTAAGTAAAAGTAAAATTACAGATTTTAAAAACTACTTTACAAAGTAGTAATCTACCCATATAAATACACAAAAAAACTACTCAATTACAATAACGCGAGTAAATATAATTCGTTACTTTCCACCTCTGCTTATCCGTATCTGATGCAGAAAAGCTAGTTCATGCATTCATGACCTCCAGACTGGACTATTGTAATGCATTACTAGGTGGTTGTCCTGCATCCTCAATAAACAAGCTTCAGTTAGTCCAAAATGCAGCCGCCAGGGTTCTCACTAGATCCAGAAAATATGATCATATAACCCCAATATTATCATCCCTGCACTGGCTACCTGTTCAGTCTAGAATTAATTACAAAATAGTATTACTTACATACAAGGCTTTAAATGGTTTAGCTCCCACATACCTAACCAGTCCTCTGATACGCTATAATCCACCACGCTCCTTAAGATCACAAAACTCCGGACTTCTTGTAATTCCCAGAACTTCAAAATCTACAAAAGGGGGCAGGGCTTTTTCATATTTAGCTCCAAAACTTTGGAATAGCCTTCCAGACACTGTTCAGGGCTCAGACACAGTTTCCCAGTTTAAAAGTAGACTCAAGACGCATCTCTTTAATCTGGCATACGCGTGACTCATCCCATAACCTCATACTCCAGTACATCTATCCTGAATGGCAACTACGCTAATTCTCTCCATCTGTTCTGTACTTTTCTACCCATCCCGAGGCATCTGGAGATTGTGCCAGCTTCAGTAGACAAAGGCCAACCCTGCGAGGATCCTGAGGCATCCAGAGAAGGACCAGCTCCAGCTGGATTCTGCTTCATGATGGTTGGAGCTACACATCCTGCTCCTGTGCTTCCAGTGATCCAGACCCCATCTGCCCTCTGCACCTACTGACTCCCTGTGCTGAACTGGACTTCATGTTAATTTAAAGAATTTCTTTTATATTGAACTTTCAGCTGCATAACACACATGATGTTATATAATTCCTATCTGTTATCACCAAAATGAGGATGGGTTCCCTGATTGAGTCTGGTTCCTCTCAAGTTCCTCTCCTATTGCCATGTCAGGTTCCTTGCCACTGTCACCCTTGGCTTGCTCATCAGAGACATTTCATTCATCATTTATTCATCTCATTATCATCTAGACACATTTTTCTCACACATACACGCAAAAAAAAAAAAGTTTTTTAATTTTTTTCAATTTTTGTGAAGCTGCTTTGAGACAATGATCATTGTTAAAAGTGCTATATAAATAAAATTGAATTGAATTGAATTGAATTGAATTGAATTGAAAAAACAGTGCATCACTATGTATATTCATGAAAACATTTAGGGGCTAACACACTAAGAGAAAATCCAACAAAACACACCCAATATTTTGTGTAAGGTATAACAGGTCCTGCATACACTCATATTACTGAATCAAGTCACAAAATAACAACAGAAATAAACAGGATAAAAGTGTAGTCAAACATAATGTGACACTAGAGGTGAAAACTACTGCAGAAGGAAAGCAAAAAGCAAATATAATAATAATAATAATTCAAGATTCAAGATTCAAAGAGCTTTATTAATCCCAGAGGAAAATTCTGATTAATTTACTGGAAGGAAATGAAACTAAATGAAATAAATTAGGTTAGGAAAAAATTATATCATACAGGAAAAAATAAATTAAAGAAATAAAAATTTAAAGGAAAACAACAGTAAATGAAAGTATAATAGAACAGAATTAAATATAGCACACAATTAAGTTACATATATTATTATTATTATTAACAACAACAACAACAACAACAACAATAATAACAATAAATCACCAGCATTACTACTACTAAACTCCACTAATCTTGTGCACCAATTGGACAGGTTTTAGTCAATTAGTAGAAAATGTAGGACTGGGTTGGTCCCATCTGGGTAAGAAACCCATAACCATGCAAGGGAAAGAAGCAAGAATGCAGGACCAGTCTTGTTGTTTTCACCAAGCTGCGAATCTAAAAAGGCAGTTTGTGATACCAAAATGACACACCAGCTCAAAATTACACACCATGTGGCAAATGCCAGGTGGGAAAGGTCAACTATGGATTTTCCACTTGTTTCAATGGCAGGAATAATGCACGGCAAATGTATCACCTTTCCCGCTTCAAACAATGGACAAATGTGGTTCCCTTTGCTTTGAAGATGGCAATGTAAAGATACATTACTGTAGTTGCGACTCAACTAATGTATCTAAAACAACTGAATGGAGACCAGTTGAAGACAGTAAGTGGAAGAGGTTGCCAATCTGCGCTCAAAAATCCAAATTAATATCTCCCCTGCTTGGCCACACAAAACTCATGGAACACCAAATAAAAACTGCCCTCAGCATTTAAGGCTTGGTTGGATTAGGTCCAGATGGACTTTGTAAGAGTAAAAAGTTAGTTTCCATTTGCTTCACTTCTCAACTTTACTCCCACCTTTCTGTTGTCTGCAACTCACTCAGGTTATAGAAGGCCACTATATAGGTCAGGATTAGCCAAGCTTTGTGAAAGTTGTATTAATTACACAACCGGGCTTGTCTGTGTCTGCTTATGGAGGATTAAAACCCATATAATAATGGTGCACAAGAATTCCCTGGATATGTAGTATGGGCAAAGAACTTCTGCTAGCAGTTCAGGGTCATCCTGAATGTGACCTGGATTCCACCATATGATGATAATAAAAAGTGCAAGCCCTCCCCACCTTCCAGTCCACCTGTTTAATACCAAGGTAATGTTGCTGGTTAGTCATTTCTCTCTGGACCATTGCACAAACACACTTTAATAACTTTGCACACCTACCTTCACAACTACACTACATGTTTACGTTTACATCCCGGACCAATGCACAAAGACAGTTTAATAACCTCTGCACAAAGACACTTTGTTCTATGCATATTTGCACACCCAGTACAGTATATTTCAATTTGTACAGTATATTTCTATTTTTGTACATCATATTTCTATTTTTTTTTTTATTTCTATTTTTTTCCTAGCACATTTCTATTTTTATTTTTAGTTCTATTTTTCCTGGTTTAATTTAATTTTTCTATTTAATTTCTATCGTATTTCTTTTATTCATATTTATTTCTTATTTGTAAACTTTAATTCTCTTTTAGGGTCAATGGCAGTCGTATAATGCATTTCACTACATTTCGTACTGTGTATGTTTGTGTATGTGACAAATAAAATTTGAATTTGAATTTGAATTTGAGATGGATTGCTGTGTTCCTGGTAGGTCCTCTAATTTGATAGCTCATACATCTTATTGGCCATCTTTTTCACATGATTATGGCTAGATTGTGTTGAAAAGTACAGTACTTTATAAATAAAGTTTCACTTACTAACTACATAATGATCTGCATGGGCTCCATGTGAAAGCATATTTTAATAAATGAGTTCTAGAATAAGGTGTGGTCCATATACACAGACACCCGACTTGCATTTTCTTTAATACACACAGACACATTCCTTTTCACTGTCTATGTCCTTATACGTGCAACTCTTCTGTGTTACCCTAATTAGAACTAGGTCAGTAATAGGTTAATGACTTTATTTATATACTTTTATATTTCACTCAATGCTTTATTATAAAACATCTTGTTAACTTCTTGTGGTTATTACACTGACGTAAAAAAGGCAGGCTATTTAGAATAGACCTTAAAAAATCATTTATTACTATTCTTTTTCAATAAAATTGAGAATTTCAGAATTTAAAACTGATTTAATGAGCATAAGTATTTAAATTTACAGTGAAGGAAAAACTGTATATTGCTGATATGTTTCCTGCAGTTCTAGTGTTTCCTGTAACAGAACAATTTACCCCACAACTAGAAACTTGACAAGTCTTTGTTACTTTTTACTTTAGCTTTTGAAAGTTTATGGAGCTTGGATAAAATTAAAAGCTTATCAATCATCTCAATCTGTGTTTGCCAAGTTTTAAACCTCATAAAATCACTTTTAAGTTAAATTGACCGAACTGGAGATTTTTTTTTTTTGTATGACAACATACATGTATTTACTAAACACTCATCTTTTCAGTGTCCTGCTTGCTAAAAACCCTTTTTCGTTTTTTAAATAGTTGGAGGTTATGTCTCTCTTTACCAATTATACCTGTTCTTTTTTAACATCTTTTTTTTTATTATTTTAATGGAGGTTTGTATTTCTTTTTTACATGAATGAAAAAATGTTTAATGAAAACTTACTGTCAAAGACCAGGGCCAGTGTCAGGAGAAACAACGGCAATATAACCACAGTCTTCATCTTACTGCATGAAATAATATATAACAATAATAAATGCATAGTACATTATTACAAATATTTTTTATTTCAGAAACACTATCAAAAACACACATATATTTAAATAAAATGTAAAGAAACACTGCAGATCAGATGCTAATTTCACTTCACTAATAGATAGATAGATAGATAGATAGATAGATAGATAGATAGATAGATAGATAGATAGATAGATAGATTAGCAAAATGCTATTTTATTGCTTAATAAATTTATAGCAGGTAGTTCACAATTTAAATAACCCAAAAAAAAAAAGCATGTAAATTCAAATTCAAATTTTATTTGTCACATACACATGTAATAATTATTACAAAGCTCAGGCTAAATTAAAATAGTGTTACCAAAAAATTAAAGTAAATTAGAAATCCACAAACAGCGTATATACCTATGTGTACATGTGAACTAAATACTGTGATGGGATATACATTAGTGGAGTCTGTTGGTTAATTTAAAACAACTGTACCTTAAAGTCCCACAATGAGATAGTAAGATTAGACATTTACAAAAAATCAGTATGATTATACGAACAGTTTGACAGCAGAACAGTTTGACATTTTTGAACTTTTACTCATTTACTCATATATATCAGTTATCAGTTTCTAAATTTAAATAATTTACCAAAATTATGGCTGATGATGCTGTTTTTGTATTGTTTTTTAATGTTTCTCATCATCTTCAACAATATTTGTAATTTTAAATGTTCCTTAAGAAACAATACTTAACATTTTCCTCCTCATTCTAACTAATCTCAAAATAGCAAAATGGAGAATTTCACTTCGCTGTCAAACAAAAAACGTATCAAATTTTTAATAAATGCTGTTACACATTACAACTTCAATAAAGGTCAACTGTTCTTTATCTAGAGGAGGTGCACAACATTCACATATTATACCTTAAGATTTATACTTACTGTGATTTTTCTCCTCATAGATTTTTAAAATCGTCTTCCCACTGAATGAATTCAATGTGGAGTAAGATTTATTTCACAGAGGATTGTGGAAGGTGGAGTCAAGAAACATGCATGAGAGGAAAAGAGACAGACTGCAAGAGGGTGAGAGAGAGAGAGAGAGGGAGAGAGAGAGAGAGAGAGAGAGAGAGAGAGAGAATTTAAATTGATGAATTAATTATGCTTCATAATTAAATCATTGGTATAACATATTTATATACAAATCAGTCCATGCAATTTCCAGTATTAATAAAATTATATTTATTTTATAACTTGTTTTAAACCTGCTTCCAGTTAGTATATGTACTAAATACTGTAATAGACTATACATTAGTGGAGTCTTTTGGGTAATGAAAGGCAACTGTGCCTTAAGGTGTAGGATGTTATACAGTGCATATACTTATGTTTTAAACTTTGGTTTCATTATTGATAATGTTTCATATGATCTGCACACTTAAAATATACACACATTTTGCATTAACACTTAATACATACTGTAACTTAATGTGTAATAAAAACGTTATTTTGAACAACATCCATGTATGTATGATCACTTTTTAATTATTGGTGATTGTAACATACATGTGTTGTGAATCCAAACCTTTGGTTAAAGAGTTTCTCAGTCTAATTGACTCAGTTAATCTAATGCAGTCTGTCACTGGTCCGACTTATAAGAAAGGACATATTTTGGACCTTGTGTTGTTGTATGGTTTATGTATTACTGTCAGTGAAATATGCGATTTCAGATCACATGCCTGTTTTATTCATTTGCTCCTGGCTCGGTGATTTCCACCTGTGCTGTTGCTCACAGTGTGCGGGCAATTAACGCTTTAACTGCTTCAAGGGTTTTCTAGTGCTTTTAAAGACTCATTGCTGTTTAATATTGACAATCGCAATGTCAGTGTGGAAGAATTCACTGTCTTATTTGATTGTACATGCACTGAGGAATTGGACTCTGTTGCTCCATTGAGGGAAACACATTGTAAAGTATTGTCTCAACCCTGGTTGGATAATATTACCTGTTATCCTAGACATGCCTGCAGAGTAGCTGAGAAAAAGTGGAAAAATAATAAACTAAAAATTTCATTTGAAATGTTGCAGGATGTGTTATGTAAATACCAGAGAGCTGTAAAATCTGCTAAAACTTTTTTTTCCCAACATAGTAGGTTGTAATGAGTTCTTTTTAAATTTCTTCCTATAATAAGTTATTTTTAATGTTTTAATTCTCTTGTTAATCCACATGATTCAGATTGTATTGCACCATCTGTAACATGAAAACCTTCTAAAATATTTTGTGGACAAGATTGCTGGTCTTAGTTTTCCATCTATCATTGTTATTACTGACCCTCCTATTGTCTCTTGTTGCCAAGATGTCTTTCAGCAGTTTGAACCTGTTAGATTTTCTTATCTTTCTGACATAGTGAAACAACTACGTTCTACAAACTGCCCTTTTGATAGTATTCCTGCAAGCTTACTTAAAGATGTTTTTGATATTGTTGGGCCAAGCATTGTATCTTTGGTTAACACGTCTCTCAGCTCAGGATGTGTATCAGCTGTTTTTAAACATGCGACTGTGCAACCGCTTCTAAAAAAGAAAAAAAAATCTAAATTTTGTCTAATTTTAGAGCCATATCTAAACTCCCCTTTTTATTGACTTTATATCGTTTTTAATCAACTTTAATCATTTCTAGATAAACATAGTATTTTTGAAAAATTTTAGTCTGGTTCTAAGCCTCGACATAGTACAGAAATTGCTCTTTAACAGTCTCTAATGATTTCCTTTTAGCAGTTGACTCTGGTAATTCTGCTGTTTTGGTCCTTTTGGATTTGACTGCGGCCTTTGATACGGTCAGCCACTTGATTCTTTTAACTAGACTTGAACAGTGTGTTGGTATTAAGGGCATATCCCTTAAATGGTTTCAGTCATATTCAACAGGCAGAAGTTTTCCTTTCTGTTCATTTACATAAATTCTTTTCATCTACTGCCCCTTTTTCTTGTGGCATTCCTCAAGGGTCCATATAGGGCCCTATGTTGTTTTCTTTGTATATGCTTCTTTTGGGGGATATTTATAAAAAGCAAAAGATCTGCATTTATTGTTATGAGGATAATGTACATTTCTTTTTTTTTTTTGCCTGTCAAAACAAATGACAAAACTTAATTGTTGTCATTACATGTGCCTAATAGATTTAAAAATATGGTTGGATCAGAACTTTCTTTGTCTTAACAAAAAGAAGACTGAGATTGTTATGTTTGGTCGTCCTAGTGATCTGGGTGCTTGTGTAGATGCACTTGTTAATTTAGGAATGTATATTCGTCCATTTACCAGGAATCTCTGTGTGATTTTTGATGATGCTTTTAAATTTGATAAACAGATTAGTTGTGTTATAAAAGGCTTTTTTTTTCAACTGAGACTGTTGGCAAAAGTCAAGCCCTACCTTCCGTGTAAGGAGTTTGAAAGTGTCTTGCTTTCATAATATCAAGACTAGACTACTGTAACTCTTTCTATGTTGAATTTGGTCAGTCATCTCTTCAGCGCTTGCAGTTGGTTCAGAATGCAGAATTGGTTCGGTTTTTAACTGAGACTAGAAATCTTGAGCACATTACCCCCATCGTAGCTTCACTACACTGGCTTCCTGTTTGTTTCAGGATTGAGTTTTTTAATGAATTAATTATGCTTTATAATAAATCATTGTTATAACATATTTATATACAAATCAGTACATGCAATTTCCAGGATTAATAAAAATATTTTATTAGATTTTATTATTTTTTTTAAGATTTTAAATGGGTTGGCGCCTGTATGTTTATCAGATCTTTTACATATCTGCACTCCTGTTGAAGCACTGAGGTCGTCTAATCAGGTGCTCCTGGATGTTCCGAGAGCCAGATTGAAAAATAGCGACCGAGCTTTTTTAGTGGTGGGACCGAAGTTGTGAAAAGATTTACCTCATAAGGTCTGGTCAAAGTGTTGAAAATATTAAGTCATTACTTGAGACACACTTATATTCTTTGGCTTTTATTTTTTAATGAGTTAAAATTTTGAGACATTTTGACAATTTTTAATGTATTGATTGTGTGTGATCTCTTTTGGTGTTGTGGAAGCACTTTGGTCAACCATGATTGTTTTTTAAATGCGTTATATAAATAAACTAAACTCAACTATTTAAATAGTAATTGAGTGGTATTTAAGTGTATCTTTAGTGCATTCAGGTGTAATGTGGAGTGCTTTTTGTACAGCCGCAGTTGATACAAGTATACAACTAATGCCCGTAATTGCAATATGTTGAAAAATTAGGAGACATCCACAAAAGATTTAAAGTAAATAAATTGATAATCCATTATAATTAGATCATTTTTAGAACATCTTTAAACAAAGCTCATTATATCCCAGTGTAAACATGCTTTCATCAACCCTTCAGCCATGCCTTCAGCCACGGTTATTCTAATACCTGTTAATAGAATACCAAAAAATAAAAAAACAATTTATGCCCTGCTGGGTATAAAGCCATGGGTTTATGCCTTGCACTGCTGGCACATGATTGGCTGTTTATAATTACATGAATGTACAGCTGTAGAGGTGTTCTTAATAAAGTGCTGTGAGTGTGTTTAGTCCTCTATTAGTAAATGCATGTTTGGACATAAAAATAGATTAAAAAAAAAAAAAAGCGAATTAGCTGCTGTGCACAATAAAGTTTCCGGTGCAGTTTCCAGTTATTTTTGTGTGCTCACCAAAAGGTTGTAGTTTCTTGTATGCACCATCTTTTATATTAAATGTATTGTATTTTGGCACACAGATCCTTGAACTTGTGTTTACAGAAACTATGAACCTGCTGCACACTTTTAAAAATGTGACCATATGCAGAGTTAATTTAGTATTAATTATTCACTGTACATGGTGGAGCTAGGTTGGATTATTGTAAAGGCTTACAGTCTGGATTTTCTACTTAGTGAATAAACAAGCTCCAGTTAGTCATGAGTTCAGCTCAGTGATTAAGGCATAGGACTGCAGTTCGGAAAGTCCCAGGTTCGAACCCCGCATCCACCAAGTTGGGCCCTTGAGCGGGGGGGCCCTTAACTCTCAACTGCTCAAGAGTATAATGAGATAAAAATGTAAGTTGCTCTGGTTAAGGGCATCTGAAAAATGGCTAAATGTAAATAGAGTTTACTGTAGTTATTGTATAACATTTTCATTAGTATATAATCATTTAATTTTGTTCACACTGTAAAGCTTCTTTATGGCAATGACCGTTGTTAAAAATGCTAAATAAATTGAATTGAATTAAGTTGAATTAATTCATGTCAATTGGTGTTCAGAACTAATACTTAGTTTGTATGGTGTGTTTTAAACTGGTATGTTTAGATGCTGCCTTCCACCACTCTCCTGCCATACAACGATGCCCTCATGTCTATTTTCCTTCTGGTGCTTTTATTCTGCAGTGTTTTTGGTTCTTTAAAGATGCTTTGTGAGTGCTATTCAAATACAATAAAATGTAATTATCTAAATGTTTATTAAGTCTGTGATTTTTGCCTGATATTCTTTTCAATAAAATTAAAACTGCGGACAATATTAAGTTCTCAATTTTTATCAAGTTCTCATTACTATATATTATTAGTGTGCATGTCTATGTGGTTTTAACCAGAGTCTAGGATTATTCTTTGCTGTGGTTTTCTTTCTATAAGAGTGGAGAGTTGTCTATAAGATCTTGTTCTAACAGCACTAGATCTTCTGGGTCTCTGTTTAAACTGAGCTAAATACTGCCATCTAGTGGATTTACAGGGAACACTACTTAAAAAGGCTTATTTTTTTTCCCTGTTCTATATTTTAATTGCAGTATTATAAACCAAGCTAAGGGAGTAAACATGCACAAATAAAGTATTTATAATGCAGTCATTGTTGATGCAGCATTGCACCAGGGGCGGACTGGGACCAAAAAGTGGCTCAGGACTTCCTGGCCCACAGCAGCCCACCACATCCCACACCATAATACACTGGCTCATTAATGTGGAGAGTTATTTTTAATACAACTTACTCGTATAAAAATATAACACAATACAGAAATCAATGCTATTTGAACATATTATTTGAAGTATCACTGAACATATATTGGGTCATATTGGTAAAACATAGGAAAGAACATTAAGACAAACAACATATAAAACTATAAAGACAATATTTTATCTAGTATCATCTTGATGCAGTCAGTGTAAGATACACCACTCATCAGTGTAAGCTGCAAGTGCAGCAGGGTGCTGAGGTGTTGGTCAACATCATCACTGACCCTGAGGTTGCTGGATCCAGACTCTCTGTCCCTGACCGTAATGTTAGAGCTGTCAGAGCCTGTGGAACTGTAATTTCCCCTCACGCCAAAGGCAGAATCTGTTCATTTGAAGAATTTCACAGCATCTGTAAAAAAGCTTAAAGCGTAAATTTTCAGCTCCACATTTTCTGAGCTCCTGCTCCGTTCTCTCCTCCTCACACACACACCTCCTCACGCACACACACACCTCCTCATGCACACACACACCTCCTCACACACACCTCCTCATGCACACACACACCTCCTCACACACACCTCCTCACGCACACCTCCTCACGCACACACACACCTCCTCACGCGCACACCTTAAACACATAGCACCTCTTAAAGGGCAACATACTGTACATACATAATACAACATAGTGATGGCCAATACAAAACACAGGCTCTAGTACAGCAATTAAGTACAGGGGCTTAAGAAGGGCAGGCATAGGTGCAGAGTGTTGATTTAACCCCCAAAAAAAGGTCTCTTTAAATAACAAAATGAACCAAAACATAACCAAGAAACAAAAACACACAAAGAAACTTAATCCCTAAACACAGGCTCTATTAAACATAATACACACCAGTTCTTTTAAGGATAATACACTTAAGATCTTTAAGATGCAATACCGACAAGCTCCTTACACACACCACACACTCGCGCTCCTTTGAGCGTCTCACACACACTCGCACCCCTACGAGCAAAAAAATTATAATATTACAATATATTGAAAAATACATAAAAATGGCCGCTTTTCATATATTAAATCTATATATAAATATATTTAAATGTATATCTTAATGTATGTAATTTTGTATTTAACAATATACTTTATAATATATCGAATTTGATTGAACAGTTTTTTTTTACAATATGCTTATATGTTAATGTAGTTCGAACAAAATGAACTTTACAGGGGTTAATCGGGGTGCACTGACAATGTAAAAGTGTGTGTATAATACTTAAACATGCATGAAGTTTTAATACTGTTTCAATAAAACAATTATAAGTTTTTCGTCCTTATTGCAATATATGTCCATCCATACATGGTCCATTCATTTATTGCTATATATTATTAAATATAAGAACTAGTTTTCTATATATTACATTATATTTTACAATATATTGCCATATATTTTTTTACGTACAGTAAGTGGGAGTAACAGTTTACATTTTAACAAGACAATGACCTGAAGCGTATGGCTAAGAAAACACAAGAGTGGCTTCATAACAGTTCTGTGAGAGTCCTGAGAGTTTAGACGTGGAGTTAATACAGCATCTCAGGAGAGACTAGTCTGTGCACTGACCCTGTCCATCCAACCTTATTAAGCATGAACGTTTCTGTATAAAAGAATAGAAGAAAATTCTAATAGAGAGGGTTTGCAAAGCTTGCATCATCAATCGCAAGTGGACTTTATGCTGTCATTGCAGCCAAAGGAGTTTTAACTAAGTAGTAAGTGATGGGTGTGAATGACTTTGTTCAATTTAACAAATTGTGAAAAATGTAAAATGGTTTGAAAATGTTCCAACAGCACTGTACATGTTACATTTTCCACTTACTTTTCAGTGACTCAAAATATATCCTTTTTTTTAGGCAAGTTTTAATATGTTTAAAATAAACATAACAATATAGATTTACTTATAATATACTGAAGTAGAAATTAAAATGCATTAAATATTAGATCTCTCGAACCTAAAGCAGTTATTATTAACGAAACTATCACAGATCAGGAGTTTGATATACTCTGTTTAACAGAAACCTGGATTAAACAGGACGAGTATGTAGCTCTAAATGAAGCTAGTCCTCCTGGGTACAGCTACATACACCAGCCTCGGTTAACTGGTAGAGGAGGAGGCGTCGCAGTTATTCACAATGATAATTTGTCTATCGTACAAAAACACAGATTTAAATTTAATGCATTTGAAATTCTCTATAGTAACATAAAGTCAGCTCAGACGATTCCGCTAATCATCATTTACAGACCTCCAGGGCCGTACTCTGAATTTCTCTGTGAATTTGCAGATTTCTTTTCAAACCTTGTCGTTTTCGTAGACAAAGTGTTAATTGCTGGAGATTTTAATATTCATTTTGAGAATCCAGAAGACCCTCTGAGAACAGCATTTATGTCCATACTGGACTCAGTAGGAGTAAATCAGTGTGTAGTAGGACCCACTCATAAAGCAGGTCACACTTTGGACTTAATATTATCCTTCGGATTAAGTATAAGAAACATAATTACAATTCCACAGTCTGAAGTTATATCAGATCACTGTCTTGTCTCGATTAAAGTGTCTCATAGTGGGGCCTCCGAGTGGCGCAGTGGTAAAGTGCTCGCCCTATCATCTGGAGATCGCTGGTTCGAACCCCGGGTGATGCTGTTTTCCTCTCACAGCCGGAGGCACAGAGAGAGCTGATTGGCCGAGCTCTCTCAGGGGGGAGGGATGAGAGGTACTCAGTGCTCCCACATTAATCACGGCTCTACAGCCAATCAGGGGCGTCTGTGAGCTCGCGCACGCGGAAGGAGCAGCTAGCACTTTCCTCCGAGTGTGTTACTCCGCCCCTAACGGTGCCTGAGCGAGCAGTTCGAAAAGATGCGGTCGGCTCGCGTCACGTTGTTCGGGGGAAACACGGGATAGCTTTCGCCCTCCCAGGTGAATGGTAGTAGTAGCCTTAATGTGGGAGCCCCCTAGTGACGGGGAGGAATTGGCCACGACTAGATTGGGGAGAAAATCGGGGAAAAAGAATTGGACAGGACTAAATTTATATATATAAAAAAAAAAAGTGTCTCATAGTAATAATGTACGCACAGCACCGCGCTACCGCCTTAAACGTACATTCATATTAAATACCACACAGAGCTTTATCGATAATCTTCCAGAGTTATCAACTTTGATTGGATCCCCATTTGATTCCACAGAACTCGATCAAGCGACTGAATATCTAGAGTCAACACTTCGTCATAGCTTAGATAATGTAGCTCCAGTTAAAAGAAAAATTAGAGATAAAAACTCGCTCCCTGGTATAACGATCACACGCGCACTCTAAAACAAACCGCTCGGAAATTAGAACGCAAATGGCGTCAAACTAAATTGTTAGTTTTCCAAATAGCATGGAAGGAGAGCATCCTGAACTATAGAAAAGCTCTTAGTGCTGCTAGGTCAATGTATCTCTCCACTCTTATAGAAAATAACAAAAATAATCCTAGATTTTTATTTAATACCATAGCTAAATTAACTAAAAACAAGACCACTGCAGAAATCTCCACAACAACAACATACAGTAGTGAGGATTTCATGAACCTTTTCAATAACAAAATCATAAATATTAGGCAAAAAATTCAGGCTTTAAAACCAGACAATTTAGGTGATACAGATGATAAATTAATCACATCACATCAGAACCTAGAATACTTTACTCCTCTTGAAGCGAAGGAACTAATATCACTCATCTCCTCTTCAAAATCGTCAACATGTAAATTAGATCCTATACCGACACATTTTCTCAAGCAGATAATTTCTCAATCACCCCTATCTTATCTACATTGCATTGGCTTCCTGTGAAATTTCGCATCGATTTTAAAATACTACTCTTGACGTATAAAGCATTAAATGGTCTTAATCTGCCACGCCTACTTCGATCAAAGGATGCAGACTGCTTGTCAGTACCGCGTATTATGAAAACTACAGCTGGGGGCAGAGCTTTTTCTTACAAAGCCCCAAAGTTATGGAATAGTCTTCCAAATAGTGTTCGGGACTCAGACACAGTCTCAGTGTTTAAGTCCAGGCTAAAAACCTATTTATTTAGCCAAGCATTTTTATAAATAGATTTGCCATAGGTAAAGGAGCAGATCTGGGGGACTCATGGACGTAGAGTATTATGGTGAACTGGTATGTTTGGATGCTGTCTTCCTCACTCTCATTGATCACTCAGGTTTGCTGACGGTGAGGTGATTGGTTGCCTTACATCTCTGGAAGCCCTCATGTTTGTGTTTCCTTCTGGCTCTCCCTTTTTAGTTATGATGTCATAGTTAGTCCTGCCGGAGTCTCTGCTTGCACTCTACAGTTAATATACATTCACATTATACATTGTTCGACTGTGACCATACCTAACTGTTATTACTCCATCTCTTTGCTCTCTCCTTTTCTGCTCTCTCCTCTCTCTCCTCTCTCTCTCTTCGTCTCTCCTTTTTCCTCTACCTATCTCTCTGTCGAGCTATACATGTCGCTCCTGAGCTGCCAGTGATCCAGACCCCCTCTGCCCGCTGGACCTCTCTAACTCATCCTGGAGTCCTGCTTCTGGTTGGAGATCTCATCACATGGATGCCCCCGTGTGGTCTGCCTGGAATGCGTGTGGTGACTGGGGTTGGTTCCACTTTTCCATGAAGGTTGTTCTGTCCTCGACTGATGCAGACAGTTGTTCTCTGAGGACCTGTGACTTCAGTCGCTCAATAGTTCAGGACTGGAATTTCTCACAGTCCACCCGAGCCTCCAGGAACAAACTGGACTTTAATCTTACACATCTCCTCTTATACTGAACTTCCAGTCTCGCATATATTATGCACATCAATCCCTGCTATCTGTTTTCACCCAGATGAGGATGGGTTCCCTGTTGAGTCTGGTTCCTCTCAAGGTTTCTTTCTATTACCATCTCAAGGAGTTCTTTCTTGCCACTGTTGCTGTCGTCCTAGGCTTGCTCATCAGGGACAATCATATAATTTTGATTCATACACATTCACATTTCATACAAACTTAATTCTTTTGATTGTGTAAAGCTGCTTTGTGGTGATGTAAATTGTTAAAAGCGCTATACAAATAAAATTGAATTAAATTGAATTACTTGCATAAAATGTGCTTTTATGAAAATGTACAAGTAAAGATTTCTGTATTTATCACATGTGCATTGAATATACAAGTGCAGTGGTGGTGCAGGTGATTGAGGCTCTGGGTTGCTGATTGGGGGTACAAGTCCCACCAGCAGCCTATGCCCATACAAATGACTCTGTTGCTGTTGCTGGTCCTAAGGCCCAGATGAGATTGAAGAGTTGGGCTTTGAGCTAGCAACCTGGCCCTGTAAAAATGTTCTATTGCTAGAGGAACTAAGGAACTCTAATGACCACATGATTAAAAGCATATATTTCAACATAATTATGCACTTTGTAGACCAAATAAAAGTCTTTCAATAGTAATTTTCTAACAACTTAAATATAAATCTAGTTTAATCTAGTTTAAGTTTAAACTTAGGTATGCACAAGTTACATGCAGAACTTTGTGCAATGACCAAATGATTTCACTGAAGTGATACTATAAGGCGTTTATGTGTAAGACATGTTATACTGTGTGTTTTAAAATAAAATATTTGGTTCCTAGACCTGTAAAGCCATTAAATGAAATTTACATTCTGTAAATACAAAACAATGAAGTGACATAACATGTGCATTAGCAGTTTCTGTTTTGCTGTTGACAAGAAAATATTAACTACTATTAAGTTAAAGTTAAAAAATAAGTCCTGACATGTGCAACACAGGGGCCAAGGGTTTATAGGCTAGAATGAAGAAAAATAATTTAATTCTAAATAATAATATAGTACATAGTGTACAGTATGCACTACACTATGTAGTAAATAACACAGTGTATTTAGTACAGCACTGTATAATTATGATATTAATGAGTGTGTGTGTGTGTGTCCTGCGATAGATTGGCTTCCTGTCCCTAGACCCACTGGGATAGACTGCAGGCCCCCTGTGACCCTGAATACAGGATTAAGTCGTATAGACGATGAGTGAGTGATAATATTAATTTAATAAATTATGATTAGAGAGAGTAAAATGATGTGAGATGTGTTAGAAAGAGGACAACAGCTTAGAATAACATGGGTACCTGTTGTTTATGTGTTGTTTACAGAGATGTTAATTATGGTTTATAAAAGAACAGATTAAAGAAACAAACTGTGCCCGATTTCTAAATGAAGTAGAACATTGTGTGAAAGAGGCGGACAGTCTGTTTGAATATGGATCATTATAAATAAACAGGTTATGCTGTAAATCATGTATGGATTTTAAATCTTGTTCCATGTGAGGCTATGAGGATGTGCCCTTTTAAACGTCTCTTCTCAGCCATGTTGTACATCATCTTAGTACGCCTGAATGAGAAAAGGAAGACATCAGTTTCAGTTCTCACAGCTGTTCTTCAAACCCTCTATACTGTAAGAGTTGATCTTCATCATCCTCTGTGTGTCAGAACTAAAATGTATAATATCTGTAAAGGAAGAGAAAAGGACACAACCATCACATTTGGTCATTTTTGATTAGATTTTGATCAGATTCCAATAAAATGTGTCAATAGCTCACTGTAGTTTCTCCAGTGTACAGTGTGGATCCTTCAGTAGATCAGAGAGCAGCTTCACTCCTGATTCTCCTGGTTGGTTGTGTTTCAGATTCAGTTCTCTCAGGTGTGATGAGGGGTTTGACCTCAGAGCTGAAACCAGAGCAGCACAACCTTCACCTGTAATACTGCAGCGTTCCAGCCTGTAGAGAGATCAACACACACACACACACACACACACACACACACAGTAGACAATCACAAACATAGTCACACATAGCATGTATAGTAGTCTCTTGCTTCTGTTGAGTTTTTCAGGTGCTCCATTGTAACACTTTAAATGCTTCTTCCAGCAAAATGTGTGTATAGTAATGTGTGTATAGTAATGTGTATAGTAATGTGTGTATAGTAATGTGTGTATAGTAATGTGTCTATAGTAATGTGTGTATAGTAATGATGCACATGATAGTAAAAGTCACAAGGGTGTTTCATGAGTTTGAATCCTGTTTATAATAGATGCCAGTTTGTTAGCAGAATCTTCCTCTTTTCCACATTGGGAACATACCCCTGGTCCCCATCGGCAAATACATTCTTACACATTATAAATGGTTAATGCTATTGTTTAAAATTATCCTCCACAACAAACAGCATTAATCTAAAACAGCCATATGACAGAAATGGAGGACCCACAGTGTGAAAGATATGATCTGACCTCAGTGTCTCCAGTGTACAGTGTGGATTCTCCAGTCCAGCAGAGAGCAGCTTCACTCCTGAATCCTGCAGGTTATTGTAACTCAGGTCCAGTTCTCTCAGACTGGAGGAGTTTGAGCTGAGAACTGAGGACAGAACTCTACAGCTTTCATCTGTGAGATTACAGTCACACAGACTGGGAGAGAATTTATGATTCATTAGAACATTAATATGGTTTATAGTCCTGTTTATATGTTTGACCTTGAATTTTGCACTGTTTATGATATCCCATGTGTTGCCTATTTTTGACCTTGGCTCCTTCCTATGGTTTAATATCTATTTTTGTAATTATTACTGTACATGCTGCATTGAGATCTGCATTTGCATTTGTCCTCTGCTTCTGGAAGTATTCTGTTCAATAAGGTTCAACTCAAACCTCTGTGTGGGCCACTCTAGGCCATTCATTGTGGGACTGACATCCACAACCCTGGAAGTAGGAGGCCACAGTGCTAAGCTCTAAACCACTGTTCTGACTTTTAGTTAATAATATTGTAGCGTTTTTATCGCCGGAAAGGATGGTGGAGAGATGAGTGAGCTTATTTGCTGCCCAAGGCAATGGCTGGGAGTACTTTATTTTGCACACACGCAGTCTAACAAACGGCATGAACAGCACATTCACCCGAGAACCTATCTCCCATTCAGCCTAAGCATGAACTGGAGCACATTTCACACGCCACACCCCCACACACACAAACAGGGCCGAAGCCACTAACCCAAACACCCTTCCCCATCATGGTGAACACACCGACATCCCCGCAAGGCATGCTGGTCGTCAGCCGCCGCCCCGCCCACGCCACAATATGTTTATGAAAACATTAAATGAAAAACATTAAACAAATATTCAAATGACTCACTCAGCTTTTCTGGATGCTTTGACGACTGGCAGCAGCCTCACAAGACATTCCTCTGATCTGTGATATTTCCTCAAATCAAACACATCCAGATTCTCTTCTGAGTTTAGCAGCACAAACAACAGAGCTGACCACTGAACAGGGGAGAGTCTGACTCCTCTGAGACAACTGTAGCCTCCTTTGTTTATGTAATGTTGTACTTCCTGCACTAGAGAATGATCTTTCAGTTCATTCAGACAGTGGAACAGATTGATGGATTTCTCTGGAGATGGATTCTTCCTGATCTTCTTCTTGATGTACTTGACTGTTTCCTGTTTGTTGTGAGAGCTGCTTCCTGTCTGAGGCAGTAGGTCTTGTAAGAGAGTCTGATTGGACTCCAGTGAGAGACCCAGAAGAAAGCGAAGGAACAGGTCTAGGTGTCCATTCTCACTCTGTAAGGCCTTGTCCACTGCACCCTTCAGGAAATCAGACATGCTTGATGTGGTGAAAAGATCAGTCAGATTTGTGTTTTTTTGGTGTTCAATCTTTTTGTTGATGAAGGAGAGAAATGTGTATAAAGCAGCCAGAAACTCCTGAACACTCAGATGTACAAAGCTGAAGACCTTCCCCAGGTGAAGCCCAAACTCCTCTCTGAAGATTTGGGTACACACTCCTGAGTACACTGACACTTCTCTGACATCAATGCCACACTCTCTCAGGTCTTCCTCATAGAAGATCAGGTTTCCTTTCTCCAGCTGTTGGAGAGCCAGTTTTCCCAGTGCCAGGATACTCTCTCTGGTCTGCTGAGGATCAGGGTCACATTTCTGATGGTACTTTTTGTTCTTGTGTTTTATTTGGAAGATCAGGAAGTGTGTGAACATTTGAGTCAATGTCTTGGGGATCTCTCCACCCTCTGCTTCACCCAACATTCTCTCTAGAACAGTGGCTGAGATCCAGCAGAAGACTGGGATGTGGCACATGATGTAGAGGCTTCTTGAAGACTTTATGTGTGAGATGATTTTATTGGCCAGGCTCTGATCACTGATCCTCTTCCTGAAGTACTCCTCTTTCTGAGGATCACTGAACCCTCGTACCTCTGTTACCTGGTCTACACACTCAGGAGGGATCTGATTGGCTGCTCCTGGTCGAGAGGTGATCCAGAGGAGAGCAGAGGGAAGCAAGTTCCCCTTAATGAGGTTTGTCAGCAGCACATCTACTGAGGCTGCCTCTGTCACATCACACACTCTCTCATTCTTCTGGAAATTTAAAGGAAGTCGACACTCATCCAGACCGTCAAAGATGAACAGCACTTTGCTGACCTCACAGTCTATTATTTGTAAATCTTTTATTTCTATGAAAAAGTTCCGAATAAGATCCATAAGACTGAGGTTTTTCTGCTTCATCAGATTCAGCTCTCTAAAGGGAAGTGGAAACATGAAGGTGATGTCCTGATTTGCTTTTCCTTCAGCCCAGTCCAAAACGAACTTCTGCACAGAGACTGTTTTTCCAATTCCAGCAACTCCTTTAGTCAGCACACTTCTGATGGACTCGTCTTTAAAGAGATCATTACATTTGATGGATGTCTCCTGTGTTGCTGGTCTCCTGGACACTGTCTCAATCTGTCTCACCTCATGTTCATTATTGACGTCTCCACTCCAACCCTCTGTGATGTAGAGCTCTGTGTAGATCTCATTCAGAAGTGCTGAGCTTCCATGCTGTGAGATTCCTTCATTAATTCTTTTACATTTCTCACTCAGTTTGAATTTCAGTTTTTGTTTGTCAATTTCTAAAAAAAAAAAACAACTCTAAGAGACAGCCACTAAAACTTAAAATTGAATTGAATTAATTATCGTTAGTTGATTTTTTTTTCATAATATGTCTGTATTGTTACATTATATTTATAATAAATATTAACTCAGTTTCCTTTTAACGTTAAACTGATGTTATAAGCCCATGAGCTCTTACTGCTCTGCAGTGTGTTAGCGAGATCTGTGTGGTTCATGTTCTTCAGGACGTGCAGTGTGATCTTCAGCGCTCCCTCTCTGACACTGCTCTGATCCTCCTCATCCTCCACCTCCCTCTCAGTGCATGCTGGGTAATCTGGACTCAGGAGCTTCTTAAATCTTTTCAACTCATTCTTTAACAGAGTGATGACTTTGTGCTCCAGATCCTGATTAGAAACAGAAAGGGAGAATTCAGAAGTTTGGTTACCATAATGTATATATAGTGAGTATAGTTAATTTCCTTTTTTCTATACCATTTTCTAATAGTGTTAACATAAACCAGACCCAAGCTACACAGAAAACTATTCATATGCATACCTTAAATACAGACTCCAACTCTTTTGTGTTAGTTGTTTTTGATCTCATTGTACTCTTCTGGGTTCTGTGAGCAAAAAAAGCATTTAAAAGGTCTACTGTATATTTACAACTGCACAAAACACAATAATACATATAATAATTTATAATTGTCTCCATCTCATTATATTTATAATATACTTTTATTTGAGTTAAAGTATTTTAGTTTAAATAGTGGAACTTTGATTGAGGGTCCATAACACTTTAGACTACTGTCTCTGAACAACAGTTAAGGTTTCATTGATTTATCATTCTGTGTGGACACAGTAAACTCCGCCCCCTTTATCAGACTAGAGCAATATAAGTCTTAATAATAGGTGTTTCAATTAATGAGTCGATTCAAATTCCAAAATAACTGTAAGTAGTTAAATCATAAACTGCATCAAAATCCATCAGTTGAAAAGAAACACATACTATAATATATATAATAAAGACTGTTTTTGTCACTGACGTTGATTACACCTAACAGAAAACATGTGTGGGATGTTTTTCACCGGTACGTGTGTCTTCACCAAATCCCCCTTACCTGAGTTTGGTTATAGAGTTACTGTTTTGGTACAGAAGTGGAAGTCTCATTGACTGCTCACTTTTCATGGAGACGCAGCTCAGTCCAGCTGAGTCTGATCTCCAACCCTGAATCAGACTAAACACACCAAAAACACCAAATATCTCTGTCATATTGTACATTTTTTGTAAAGAAATTACTTCATACAGTAATTTGGTGTTCATCTATAACAATAACAGTTAACCTGAACAATATGTAACAAACTAAATGAATCAATTGCAGAATAAAATGGATCAATAACTAAATTGTATAACTTCAAAAATACGCAAGAAATAAATTATCTTTATTGATTTAATTGTTTACACTATTATTACATCAAATATGTTTAATAATTTTAACAGGAGGCCAAATACTCACTTGCATTTTTCATCAGTATTGTATTTACAATCGTTAGCTTTAAAAAGCTTTAACTGAGCTGCTTATTTATCGCTGTTAAAAATGTTTAAATTATTTTTTGCTGTTTTATGGTGAAATTTGGGAACCAGAATCTCATAACAATCTGGGATACTGTTTCTGTATGGAATATACATCAATAGAAAGCTGAATAAATGATCAGAAAATCACATTCAGCTATGATGTGTGAGTTCACTAAGATTTTAGAAACCTTAACCACAAATTCATCACAATGTTTATTAAACTGTTTTCTATCCAACACACAATCTGCATGCAAAAGGCAGTGCAAGTATATTGTCTGTACACTTCATGCTCCAAAGTAAGTGAGTATCTTTTTTACC
This sequence comes from Clarias gariepinus, assembly GCF_024256425.1. NCBI lineage: Eukaryota > Metazoa > Chordata > Actinopteri > Siluriformes > Clariidae > Clarias > Clarias gariepinus. Next base: position 41,350,012 of record NC_071103.1, read on the forward strand.
ACACCCATATACAGGCCTTCTGCATATTTTTGTTACCAAGTCAGAAGGTAATCATGTGGCAAAAAAAAAAAGTATTTCCCTGTACTTAAGCTTAAGGGAATAATAATTTGTGCAGAGTGTGAGACCCATAAAGACATAGTCTGTTAATGTTGGTGTGGAAGAATCAAAGTGGTCTGGGAAAAGATTAAATAAAATAAAAACCTGACCAGAGCAATGCTAATCTGGCTGATTGAAGAAAAATCATCACAGCCATGTTCCAAAATCTAGTGGAAAACGTTCTCAAAAGAGCAGGAAAGTAAGGATTTGTATAACACCAAAGGAGGATCCTTATACATGTAATGATCAACACATACAGGTAATGGTCAGGTGTCCACAAACCTTTAGCTATACATGTTTTTGTAAAGCAAACATATATATTGAATTATCAGTAAATACATTTTGGTCAAAACCATATTTCATGTGGAGGGAGTTCCAATGCCTTTTGCTGACCATGTTTATGTTTTATGTTTATGTTTCACTTACCTCTCTTCTTTCTTTGTGAACTGTGTCCGAGATCTGCTCATTTTGAAGGTAATTTCTGTCACACACACACACACACACACACACACTGAAGGACATATATTCACTCTATACTCCAATACGAGTGTGTTAAATCTTTCTCTGTATTATCACGCAGTTCACTTACAGGACAATCAGGTTCTACAATAAATTCCGTAAATAAAATCATCTGAACAGTTCTTCATTCAGTTTAAATTCATAAAGTTTATATGCTATAGCAATATCTAGATATATCTAATTTTGGATTTAGATACTCACTGTGTTTTACTCCTGACGCATTAGTAGTTTTCCTTTTACTCTCTTTTATTCATACCAGTTTGACTGGTTTAAAAGGGGAGTTACAGACCAGGAAATTAATTATGAAACACACACACACACACGCACACGCACGCACACAAACACACACACACACACACACACGCACACGCGCACACACACAAACATGAACACACGCACGCACACGCACAAACACACACACACACACACACACACATACACACACACACACAGAAATGGGAGATCCAAGTGAACAGATAAAATCCCTTATGTGAAGGTTTAAGTTCAGGTGTTCAGTGTTATTAACATTTATTCTGTTTCTCTATCGTTTGTCAGTCCTTCTGTTTGTCATGCCTTTTCTTCTCATCTCTTATTGTTGTCTTATATGTGATTAGTCATTGCGTACATGTAATTTCTATATTACATCATAAGATCATTTAAAACTTCACAGCACTGATGAACATACAGTATATGATGTTAAAAGCTACAACATGGTTAAGGAACCTGACTGTCTTACTGACGAATGAGTTGTAAGGTTGTGCTGTAGAAGTACGTTTATTTAATTCAGTAAATAAGTTAATGACAAGTGATTGAAGCCATAGTTAAAGTACATTGTTATTGTACAGCCTATGACTATTGACAGGAGACTCGAGCATAATGCCTGAAAATATCCCTGGACCTTACACCGTAGGCTAATGGAATAAAAAACACAAGCTTTCTCAGCGTGTTTATGTTTCTTTACCTGCAAACTTGTTTCCACTCTCTCATGTGGTGATCTGGCAGACAGTAGAGGTTCTCCATAAGATGTGGTTGTTGGAACAGGTTCATTCACCTCTTCATTGTCCATGAACAACTGAGAATATACACAATATTGATGTTTAAGTATCATCTTATTTAAATATTCTACATCTTAACTCACAAAACACCTTTGATCACATTCTTTCCTTGGGATTTATGCATCTGTACAGCAATTCTCTTGTGTAAATACAATCAACTGTATTTATATTGTTAACATTAAAGTTTTCCTTAGGATGAAAATGTGTCAGATAATACAATACTTCTGCACACTTGATGTGACTTCATTACCTCAGTGACATCATCAGCATTGTCTAAACACAGGTTTATCATAATAACATCTTCAACTTCTGTGCTTTCGTGTTCTTCGTTCTTCAGATCCCATAACAGTGTATCTCCTTCATCACCAGTACAAGGTTTTGGATTTGATGTTGCATCATCTGTGTTAGTATTCTGGATTGCCAAAGCACTCGATTCATTGGGTGATTCAGGGCTCCATCGCTTAGATTTTTTTGATGTATGTTCTTGGAGTTCTAGATGCAGACGAAAAAAATAATATAAATACACATACTATACTGTACATATATACTGTACATGTATACACACACATAGTACTGTGCAAAAGGCAGCATATCTTTAATAGAAGTTGTTGTTTATCGTGCCTGCAATTTTAACAAAACCCCTCAATATTTTAAAAATACATATTTTAAGACTGAACTAATAACATACAAATAACAACATTACAGAAGTATATTTGCATGACTGTAAAAAAAACAACATATTGGATAATAGAATGACAGAAAAAACATATTGTAGGCTCCTGGGTTTTGCATGAAAATGCAACGGAGAAAGTATGACAAAGTTAATAAAAACTCTGGCATATTCTCTGGCGCGCTCAAAATATCCAGCTTTTTTACTTAAAAACTGCACAAATCTACTGTATATCTAATGCTACAGATTATTTGCAAGCAAAGATTTTCACACCAAATGTAAAAAAATTTATTGTTTACTATATTACTCTTCAGTGTTCGTAGTGAAAATGATTTCAAAGGCATCTTTGCGTATGTCATTTTCCGTATGTACCCAAAATTTACTCAGTACTGTAAGTAAAATGGCTGTATGGGTTTTACTTTTGCTCGAGAACACAAGTTTTGGTAAGTTTGTCACACTCACTCCTTTTTATTTTCATGCAAAACCCAAGATAATATATTTATTTTACATTTAAAAACCTGTCTGTCATGTAATATGTTGCTTTTATTAAAGGCATGTAAATGTTCGTCTGTATTGCTATTTATTCATTTTCAAATTATGTTTAGAAATATTTTAAGGTTTTGAACATAATGAAGACACAATAAACATACACTATATTGCCAAAATATTGCCTGCCTTCACATACTGTACATATGAACTTAAGTAACATCCACTTCTTGATCCATGGTTTTTAATATGATGTTTATTGTTATAGTGAATATAACATTTGTACTGTAGTTAATATGATGCCTAAGACTTTTCACAGTTTTATATATTTGTGTGTGTGTGTGTGTGTGTGTGTGTGTGAGTGTGTGTGTGCCAAACACCTCTCCAATGGTGGCATTTTTTGATAAAGCCTCCTTTTCCAGTACGTCCCAGGAATCACTGTCAGAGCTGTACTCTTCAATATCACCTCCAGATCCAGTTTGATTAGATGAGTCTGTATCTCTGGTGCAGATGTAAAACCTCAGAATTTTTTATTTCGTTTGTTCATAAAGATGGCCAACAGTGTCACCCAAAGAAATAGGGTTTCTTTTAAAGTCACAAACATGAAAATTAAAATCTTCTGCAGATCCCTTTGTTGAGAGGCCATTCAGAAAAAATAGGTCCTTTCCCACTGCCAGTATCTCTTGTACTGTTGTGCTTTTTTTCAAGGTGACATGTCTTGTGCCACCACCATTTCTGATCCTCACTTGTTGGTATCCTTTGCTAGAAAAATTAAGCCAACCAATTTAATCTTCCTGGTGGTTTTCTCTGCATGATGATTTTTGGGCCGTGACAGCAAACTCCCCTGGCTAGGATTTAAAGGTGACTTTGAACGCAACATTCGAGGTGTTGCGTTCATTAAATTATAAGGGATACACATCTGATTATGTCTCACTAACATGTAAAAGTAATGAAAAAAACAATGTACATTTTATACAGTATATTACAATAAGTACAACCAAACAATGGGAAAAAACCTTACAATAAATCGTAATTTTATAAAATATAAATACTTTGTGAAAAAGGTGTTTATTTAACTTGCCAATTTTAAGCTGGTAATATAAGGATGTCCTGTGCAGTATTGCACATTAAAAGCAGCTATCTTATGGCATTCTCTGAAAGGAAAATGGGAATATAGTACTGTAATCTAGGAATAATGTTGGAACACAAACAATATACATCACTGTAAGCAATGTCATCATAAATTGTGATAAATAAAACTGTTGACTTTTTTTTTGTTTGCATCTTGTCACAATTTCTGATGGCATTACTTACAGTGATTATATTGTTTGGTTTCTACATTACAGTTTATCTGCTGTTTAGTTTGACAGCAGGTCTTCTATACAGCCGCATCAAAGCAGTAACCATAACTTTACACTAATTATAACTAATAAATAGTATTAAACGTTTTCTTAAAAAGTGGATAACATAAAAAGACAAACACTTGTACTTATAACTTCTAATACATTTGACCGTACCTTGTCCTGTTTCATGAGCGATATAGTTTTCTGGGTTATGCCTCTTGACCTCATGAATATTTCTAGGTTCCCCTCCATTGCAGACAGTGGATAGTGCTAATGGTACTTCAACACAACCGTGGGCTAAATGCACGGATGTATGTGTCTTTTCTGTATTTTGTATGGAATAAGATCCCTGTCAAAAATATTTGTGCGTAAAAAAAATGCCGCCTATTTAAACCACTGGCGCCAAAATACCAGATCAGCAGCCGAGCGCTCTCTCATCGTCTCAGGTACGTTTTTTTTCTCAACAGATCCGGACATGTTTAAGAGAAGTAAAATTACAGAGAAGTTTTAACTATAGTAGGTAAGATTTTAGGAGTTTAAAACAGTGGCGGGGCGCATGCGCCGATTCGATAGTAATGCCTGTGCATGTGGCCTTGATGATGTATTTTTGACAGCGGTTTAACGCACAGCATTCGTATGCGTAATTCCGCAATTCGTCCGTGAAACAGAGGAGTTGTAAAAACCAGTTTTGTATATTTCAGAGTTGTATTGTAACAAACCCACAAAATCTCGTATCTGTAAGCTGTCGTGGCCGTAGATTTTGGAATCCAACTCAGACAAAAGACAGAATTACACACAAATCTTTTTTTTTACGCACAAATATTTTTAACAGTGATCTTATTCCATAATTTTGGCGCTGGACGATATATGAGTCACTTGGTCCCGATTCCCTCCGCCCCATGTCCCAATTTTTTTTAATGTCTTTTTTCTTCTTCTCATGTTTCGTTTTTTTCCCTTCCATATATATTTTGTTCGTAGACAATTTTTTACATCCCATGTCCTTTTTTTTTGCTTCATTTCCCTCTCACCCATGTCCCTTTAGGGGCTCCGTAGAAAACAGACTCTGGGTGTGCATCAGAAAAAGTTTGTCAGATTAATGTGCAAAAGCTGTATAATAAAATTTTATAAGCTACATAGCCTACATAAGCTACATACGTGCTGATGACGTTTGGTCTGCTTTCTGTGTTTTGGTGTGTGTGTGTGTGTGTGTGTGTGTGTGTTTTGTTACCTGAGAACTGTCAATAGGTCTTACATATTCATAAAAAGTCGTGGATTATTTAGGGAAACAGAGGCCCTGCTAAAAAAAAAGTTAAGCACATTAGTCACTTTACCCCAAATAAAAGGTCTTTTTGAGTGTCATAATATAGCTGTAACATAACACATATGAAACCGAACAAAGAGTGCGCACTGAGTACTAAAAATAAACCGAACGCGAGGATTAACAAGATGCGTGTTTCGTACCCCCACCCCACCACTCGCCGTCACGACTCACCTGAGCTCTGCAGGCTGGGTCTTCTGCTGTCTTCTGCTCAGTTGCAACAGTTGTTCTGCTGTGTGCCTGCCGCACAGTGCAATAAATACACTGCCATGCACCAGATACCAATATTTACAAATATAAAATAGTTTCAGTGTGTAAGTGAATGTATAAAATCTCCAGTGTGTGTATATTCTGTGTGTGTGTATGTGTGTGTGTGTGTGTGTGCGGGAGAAATAAGTTGGCCTTTTAAATGAATCAATCCAGGAGCACGATGATAGAAAATGACTGTCCTGTAAAAATCTTTAACAAGACAAAGCTCGCAGTCCAAAGCAGCTCTGAGACAAAATGATGTCCATTAAAGCCCTGTTTCCTGGGGGTTCCCTTTATACAAGGTCAGCTGACCCTGCTGCATCACTGAGATTCCCCTCACAATGTTAAGGCACAGTCTTGCAAGAGTTTATTGCAGAACAAACCACCAAACCTTTGTTGTTGCTTTTAAGCTTTATATTGTATACAGTATTTGTGTCAAAAGTGTATAAGACTCGCTTTGTTCAGACTTATGAAAAGATCCAGCTTACAAACATGCTGCCAGAACGGAACTCGTTTGTAATTGTCCCAGGACTTACTGTCTTGTTTTAAATTTAGATACAGTTATTCCATTTCATATACATTTATTAAATACACTTATTCCAATCGCCTTATAGCATACTAGGGTTGAATTTGATATATTACCTTAAAACATACATTTAAAAATATATATGTGTATTCATTGTTTAAGTACGATAAATGAAGAATAAACTGTACTTTCAGCAATTTTACAAATTTTAAATATACAAATTAAGAACGTTGCAGGAATAGCGTGGATTTAGACTGAAGCACAAATACAGACGCACATACACACAAATTCTAATAAATGATGTTTATGTTTATGATGTTTCTTACTCAAATATGTATAATATTGTAGCGTTTTTACGCCGGAAAGGATGGTGGAGAGACGAGTGAGCTTATTTGCTGCCCAATGCAATGGCTGGGAGTACTTTATTAGGTACACAGCAGGTATGGCATGAGCAGCACCTTCACTCAGGAGCCTACATCCAATTCAGCGTCAGCCTGAACTAGAGCACATTTCACACGTCACCCAAACACCTTTCCCCATCATGGTGAGCACACCGACATCCCCGCAAGGCATGCTGGTCGTCAGCCGCCGCCCCGCCCACGCCACAATATTAAAAAAGTACAGATAATCATATTAACATTAGTAAACACATTATTTGAAAACCTAAAAATCTAAAGATATACTGTATGTATGATAAAGGCCTATGTGTATTGTTTGTTTTTCATTATAAAAACAAATATTAATAAAAGAAAAAAAATACTTCTAGCCAAAATTAAAAAAGATGTTGGCCTGTTTTCTGATTTCTTAAAATATGATTAATCACAACATGTAAAGCAATAAGTAAAAGGTCAGTGAAAAAAAAAAGGTCTGAGTTATGCTACTTGTGTCTAATGAAAAAAAGAGCATTTGTTATCTTTTTTCTTAATTAATTAATTAAACATGGATTTAAGTAGTCAAAAATCACTACTTTTAATTATTCTAAAAATTGTAGTAGGAAAGTACTTTTATGAAATAGCTTTTGAACTGAACTGGTGAGATATAGGTGTGTTATATTGTGTTTTACACATAAATACCAGATTCAGTTACCTGTAAATAGAAAGAATTCACCTACGGTACACAGTGTATAACTAGAGATGCACCAAAATAAAAATTATTGTCCAAAACCGAAACTTCTAGATGCACAGAAATTTCCTGCAGTGAAATTAAATTCTACCTGATTTGTTTTTGTCTATGCACAAGGATGTTACTGCTTTTGGAGAGGATGCTACATCAGTAGAGGGACATGTGAAAGTCCTGCAGGACCAGTATAGAAGGACACAGCCAGATACTCGCATTGTTGAAGAGCGAATGAGGAGGACATTTGCCTGGAGGCGACAGGAGATTGCTAGTGGTATGACTGTTGAAGATGCCGTCAACAAATATCCATTCTTGAAGAGTCCATCAGGGGTTAGTGTGCAAATTACAATTCTGAAATTACACATGTAGAATGCTAAAAAAAAAAGTGTATAAGATCCTCTGATTTATTTATGCTTGTCTTTTTCAATTGACTGCAGCTTTATCAAGAAACTGGTTTCCTGCATAAATGTGTTCATCTGAACCGCCACTTTCAAGAAAACTTTGGACACATTACATCCAGTGTGCTACGGCTTGCTCAAGGGAAATCCCCTTTAGCAAAGCCGCACAAAGAAGCTCGAGAAGAATCTCTCATTGAAGACCATCTTGGTAATTGACTCCTAAACCTTATTTAGCACTTTAAGCCTATCAAATTCTTGCCTTTGGATAGATTTTTACATATTTGTTTATCACACCTTATGTTCCAGGAATTGATTTTAAGGCAGCACTTCTCATGTTGCCAGCCTTGTTCAGAGAGAAACTTGAACATTTCATTGTGCTTGGAGAGGTTCGTATATAGTACTCTGTTTTGTATTTCTGTGCAATTCTTAAACTGTATTTATTGTGGCCATATACAAATGGGTGAATAATAATTATCTTAGTCTTTATGCATGTCAATTTTCAGTCCATCAGTTTAGTCAACTGCTGAGAACATTTGACTGATACAGAATTTGTTTTGTGCTTTGTCATTTAGAGTGAACCATCTTCACCATATTCAACTGTTCAAGTACAGGAGACCACTGACTGGAAAACTGTGATTACAAGAAGAGTCACTGCAGTCATCAAAGTTGATGGGATTGAGATCTGCCGGGCGAGCGGTGTGGATGAAGGGGCTCTTGGAGCATTTTGTGCTTATTTTGTCGTTAATTTGACATATCCATCTCATTTGAAGAACACCCTGATGTTTCTTCAGCGGTATGTGTTGACACTTACTGTGGATGATGATAAGCCTCTACCCACCCCAGTTACTAGAATAATCAACCTCTTACAGTAACATCAGCAAAAATGCCCCGCCTGTTCAGCTGCCCTAAATGTTCTCGAAGAACATTCACAATCATCAAATTAATCCAGCACATTGGTCTCATTCATGCACATGAGCCAAATTTTTCAATAACTTGTGGTCTTAATGACTGTCAGAGATCATTTACAAAGTATGTGTCCTTTAGATGTCATGTTTACCGAAAACATAAAAATGCAGTGTTACAACAGACCACTACCGCAGCTACACCTACGACTACGACTACTGACCCTCTACCTCTGCTTGAGGAAGTTGAGGAAGAATGTACTACTGATGTTGCTTTTGTAGCACCCCCAAACATGAACGAGCTGTTGCAGCAGTTTAGAGAAAACCTTTTTGCCTTCATCTTGAAATGCAGAGAAAAAAATCACCTGCCTCAGTCTGTCCAGCAAGAAATTTTGGATGATGTTAATTTCCTGTTTAGTTTTTTTAAAGAGAACTATGATGAATTTCTTGCATATCATCTAGAAATAAATGGCTTTGATCTTGCAGCATGTCCAGAACTTCAAGAAGTGCTACAGTCCCCAGATTTTTTTTCAGAGGCCTCAAGACTTGTTAGGTCTCCATACATGTTAAAAGAGTTTTGTAAGGAAAGATTTGAGATGACTGAACCTGTACAGTACGCACTAAGAGACTCAAGTGGTAACAAGACTGGAAGTTACTCTTATGTTCCTATTTGTGAGGTATTAAGGAAATACTGTTCTCATGAGGACATTTGGGAACAAATACAAACTGAGCGCAATGTAGAAAAAGATGAACTTGTTCTAAATGATTATCGAGATGGACTTTATTTCAAAAACCACAAATTCTTTACAGGTAACCCACAAGCCCTAAGATTACATTTTTATACAGATGAATTTGAAGTATGCAATCCACTGGGGTCTAAACGTAACAAGCACAAATTGTGTGCAATTTATTATACTGTTGGAAATGTGGGTACAAAGTATTGCTCTCAGTTAAAACACATTCATTTAGCTTTACTTGTCCGCTACTGCCATGTAAAACAATTTGGATTGGATGAAATTTTGAAGCCATTGATCGATGATCTTAAAAAGCTTTCATCAGAAGGAATTAATATTCTTGTTGATGGTTCGGAAAAAAATGTTTGCGCAGCTGTTGCAGTTATATCTGCTGATAACCTTTCCTCTCACTTAATAGGTGGATTCAGTATGTCTTTTAATGCTGGTAGAATTTGTAGGTACTGCATGGCCACACATGGTGACATTAAGAGATGCTTTAATGAATCTGACTTTGTTTTAAGAACTGCAGATGTCCACAGATACCACGTAGAGTGTGTAAAGGAAAATCCAGACACCAAAACCATTTATGGTGTTACGGGAGGCTGTCCTTTTGACAAACTAGAGTACTTTAATATTACAACGTCTCTACCTCCGGATGTGATGCATGATTTTCTGGAAGGCGTAGCTCCTTTAGTGTTGCGGCTTGTTTTAAGTAAAGCTCACAGAGAGAAAATCATAACCATACAACGAGTTCAACGAAGAGCTGAGAAAACTTGCTATTGGACAGAATGATAAGAAAAATAAGCCTGCTCCTCTTTCGGAAAAAATTCTAAAAAACTGCAGTATAGTAGGATCTGCCTCACAGAAATGGTGTTTATTTCGCCTGCTGCCCTTCTTGGTAGCACACAGAATTTCTGAGGGCTGTAGCTACTGGCATGTCTACTTACTTTGTCGTGAAATTTCTGACATTGTAATGGCACCAGTTGTAAAAAAAGAATGGCTTCCCACTCTTGATCTCTTAGTTTCTGAGTTTTTGTCATGTACAGTTAAAGAATTTGGTGATGTTCTCACTCCAAAATGTCATTATTTAATCCATTACTCTCGTTTGATGTTATGTTATGGGCCTTTGCGTTCTTTATGGTGTTTAAGGTTTGAAGGAAAACATCAATATTTCAAACAGGTTGCCAGCACATGTAGAAATTTTGTTAACATTTCATCCACTTTAAGTAACCGACATCAACATAGACAATGTTGGGAATTGTCTTCTGTTAATATGTTGGGGGAATATGAGAGAGTTGCTGGATGTTGTGTGAGCACACCATTTCGATCTTTGCCTTTGGCTCAACAGCATTCAGTGAAAGTGAGTAAGAAATACAGCCATGTAAATTATGAAGGCAAACAACTTCAACGAGTAACAGAAGTAGTGCTTAATGATGTCAAATACGGTTTTAAAGATGTGTTTACCGTGGGTCATCTGCATGCAGAAGCTGTTCCATTGTTTTTTCAGATTAAGTACATTCTGAACATAGACACAGACTGGTTATTGTGTGGCAAGCTGTTAATTCCTGTTTCCTTTTGTCGTCATTATTATTCATACTGTGTGAAATGTGAGAATGAATGGACTGTCCTCTCGCCAGGTGAAGAGGTTGATTACCAGGCGTTAGATACCTACAATGTTGATGGCAAGTTATTTATTAGCACTAGATATTCTTGCTGAAGACAAACTGCTGTAAACTTCAAAATGTGCAGTAATTGATATAGCCTGTTTAATAAGGTGTACATTAATGTTAAACAATAGTTATTTGTATTTGTCCAGTTGAATTTGTAATGATTGCCCAGTGGACAATTTCCTGTACACCTATTACCTTTTTGTTTTTTTAACATTTTTATTTATTTTTTATTATATATATATTTTGTTAATGACTGCTTTTATACTTGTTTGTCAAATGGTCTGATGAGTTTTGAGTTTTTCATTGAAGAGATATTTTTTTCTTGACACAACTGCTGTTGTGAGGTGTAATGAATTAAATAGTTTTTGAAAGAACATTTCTTAATAAAATTGTGTATTTCTTAGCCATGGTATTTATCGATTTATTTACGCATACACGCAGACACCAAAAGAATCAAAATGGACAGTAAAGGACAGTATCCTGAGGATGCTTTTAATACGGTACAATTTTTGCCTTCATTGCAAGTGTGTACAGTTGTTCCCGGTACAAAATTGCCCCTTAAATGGTACAAAGCTAGAAGGTACAATTTTGTGCCTCTGACTAGAGGTACAAAATTGTACCCTTTAGGGTACCACCCCAGCGACGGCCACTTGTACCTTAAAAGGTACAGTTTCGTACCTTTTTTTCTGAGAGTGTATACAAAACAAATAAATAACAAATCAACTGACATTATCTGTGCATTAACAACATTTGGTTCGCTGTTAATAAGAAAATATCCATTACTGTTCAGTTACAGTGCATTTTTACAAATAGCTAGAGAAGTAGAAGTCCTCTGTGTGTGAGACTCAGATCAGATCAGAATAAAATGGCTCAATCCTGTAAAAACAGAGAAAAGGACAGAACCATAAAATTGATCAAGTGTTTATTAGAATCAGTCACCTGATTACGCACCTGAAAATGTTGTGCAAATAATGTGTCAGTAACTTACTGTAGTTTCTCCAGTGTACAGTATGGATCCTGCTGTAGATCAGAAAGCAGCGTCACGCCTGATTCTCCTGGATTATTACCGTACAGATACAGTTCTCTCAGGTGTGATGAGGGGTTCGACCTCAGAGCTGAAACCAGAGCGGCACAACCTTCACCTTTAATACTGCATCGGACCAGTCTGTAAAGAGATCAACACACACACACACACACACACACACAAAACATTTTACACTCCTTGTCTGGGTAACTATAGCAGTTATTACTGTTTTTATTGTGCTCCATAACAGACACTATTCTATTCATCCATATGATAGAAATGGATCCAAAAAAGTGACAGTGATGATCAGACCTCATTATATTAAGTGTACAGTGTGGATTCTCCTGACCAGCAGAGAGCAGCTTCACTTCCGAATCCTGCAGGTTATTGTTACTCAGGTCCAGTTCTCTCAGACTGGAGAAGTTTGAGCTGAGAACTGAGGACAGAAACCTACAGCTTTCCTTTGTGAGGTCACACCGACACAGACTGGGAGGAAAAAATATCAAGAATAAAAGCACTAAACATGTCCAGGAATGCATCCAGAGATGACAGATGAGGATAAAAACATATAGTATATTGACATTGATATTGATATTGATATTTAATGCAACCACGGGGGGGCGCAATCCAGTGTCTTCTTGTGCCAGTCCCAAGTCTGGATAAATGCAGAGGGTTGTGTCAGGAAGGGCATCCGACGTAAAACATTTGCCAAATCAATGATGCGAATCAAGAATTTAATTCCCATACCGGATCGGTCGTGGCCCGGGTTAACAACGACCGCCACTGGTGCTGTTGACCTACAGGGTGCTGGTGGAAATTGGGCTACTGTTGGTCGAAGAAGGAGAGGAGGAAGGCGTGTTCGTAAGCAGAGAGAGAAGAGGAAAGGCAAGAGTTTAGGAGTGATAGTGGGGACTTTGAATGTTGGGACCATGACAGGGAAGGGAAGAGAGTTAGTTGATATGTTGCAGAGAAGAAAGGTGGATATACTGTGTGTACAGGAGACCAGGTGGAAAGGTAGCAAGGCTAGAAGCTTAGGATCAGGGTTCAAATTGTTTTACCATGGTGTGGATAGGAAAAGAAATGGAGTAGGAGTTATCCTAAAAGAGGAGTTTGTAAGGAATGTTCTAGAGGTGAAGAGAGTATCAGATAGGGTGATGAGTCTGAAGCTGGAAATTGAAGGGATAATGTTCAATGTTGTTAGTGGTTATGCCCCACAGGTAGGATGTGAGTTAAAAGAGAAGGAGAAATTCTGGAGTGAGTTAGATGAAGTGATGCAGAGCATACCCAGAGGGGAGAGAGTGGTGATTGGTGCAGACTTCAATGGACATGTTGGGGAAGGGAACAGAGGTGATGAAAATGTGATGGGCAGGTTTGGTTTTCAGGACAGGAATGTAGAAGGACAGATGGTGGTGGACTTTGCAAAGAGGATGGAAATGGCAGTGGTAAATACTTTCTTCCAGAAGAGGCAGGAACATAGGGTGACATATAAGAGTGGAGGCAGAAGCACTCAGGTCGACTACATCTTGTGTCGACGTTGTAACCTGAAAGAGATCAGTGACTGCAAAGTGTTGGTAGGGGAGAGTGTAGCCAGACAACACAGAATGGTTGTGTGTAAAATAACCCTGGTGGTGAGGAAGGCGAAGAGGACAAAGGCAGAGCAGAGGACAAAGTGGTGGAAGCTGAGAAAGGAAGAATGTTGTGTAGTCTTCAGGGAGGAGTTGAGACAGGCTATGGGTGGTCAGGAGGTGCTTTCAGTTGACTGGACAACTACAGCCAATGTGATCAGGGAGACAGGTAGGAGGGTACTTGGTGTATCATCAGGTAAGGGGAAAGTGGACAAGGAGACTTGGTGGTGGAATGAGGAAGTCCAGGAGTGTATACAGGGAAAGAGGCTAGCTAAGAAGAAGTGGGACACTGAGAGGACTGAAGAGAGTAGACAGGAGTACAGGGAGATGCAGAGTAAGGTGAAGGTAGAGGTGGCAAAGGCCAAACAAAGAGCATATGAGGACTTGTATGCTAGGCTAGACAGTAAGGAGGGAGAGGGGGATCTGTACAGGTTGGCAAGGCAGAGAGATAGAGATGGGAAGGATGTGCAGCAGGTTAGAGTGATTAAAGATAGAGATGGAAATGTACTGACAGATGCCAGGAGGGTGATGGGAAGATGGAAGGAGTATTTTAAGGAGTTGATGAATGAGGAAAACGAAAGAGAACAAAGAGTAGAAGAGGTGACTGTTGTGGAACAGGAAGTAGCAAATATTGGTAGAAGTGAGGTGAGAAGGGCGTTGAAGAGGATGAAGAGTGGAAAGGCTGTTGGTCCTGATGACATACCTGTGGAGGTATGGAAGTGCTTAGGAGAGGTGGCAGTAGAGTTTTTGACAAGTTTGTTTAACAAGATCTTGGAGAGTGAGAGGATTCCAGAGGAATGGAGGAGAAGTGTATTAGTGCCAATTTTTAAGAACAAGGGAGATGTGCAAAGCTGTGGCAATTATAGAGGTATAAAGCTAATGAGCCAGACAATGAAGCTGTGGGAAAGAGTAGTGGAAGCTAGGTTAAGGGGCGGAGGTGAACATTTGTGAGCAGCAATATGGTTTTATGCCTAGAAAGATTACATCAGATGCAGTATTTGCTTTGAGGATGCTGGCGGAGAAGTACAGAGAAGGTAACAGGGAGTTGCATTGTGTCTTTTTAGATTTAGAGAAAGCGTATGACAGGGTGCCAAGAGAGGAGCTGTGGTATTGTATGAGGAAGTCTGGAGTGGCAGAGAAGTATGTTAGAGTGGTGCAGGACATGTATGAGAGCTGTAAGACAGTGGTAAGATGTGCTGTAGGTGTGACAGAAGAGTTTAAGGTGGAGGTGGGTCTGCATCAAGGATCGGCTCTAAGCCCCTTTTTGTTTGCTCTGGTGATGGACAGGATGACAGATGAGGTAAGACAGGAGTCCCCATGGACTATGATGTTTGCAGATGACATTGTGCTCTGTAGCGAGAGCAGGGAACAGGTGGAGGAAAATTTGGAGAGGTGGAGGTATGCTCTGGTAAGCAGAGGAATGAAGGTTAGCCGCAGCAAGACGGAATACATGTGTGTAAATGAGAGGGACTCAGGAGGATCGGTGAGGCTACAGGGAGCAGAGGTAAAGAAGGTGCAGGATTTTAAGTACTTGGGGTCAACGGTCCAGAGCAACGGAGAGTGTGGAAAGGAGGTGAAGAGCCGGGTACAGGCAGGTTGGAATGGGTGGAGAAAAGTGTCAGGTGTGTTGTGCGATAAAAGAGTATCAGCGAGAATGAAAGGAAAGGTGTACAGGACAGTGGTGAGACCAGCGATGCTCTACGGCTTAGAGACAGTGGCACTGAAGAAAAGACAGCAGGAAGAGTTGGAGGTAGCAGAGCTGAAGATGTTGAGGTTCTCTTTGGGAGTGACAAGGATGGATAGGATTAAGAATGAGTTTATCAGAGGGACAACCCACGTTAGATGTTTTGGAGATAAAGTCAGAGAGGCCAGATTGAGGTGGTTTGGGCATGTTCAGAGGAGAGATTGTAAATATATCGGTAGAAAGATGCTGAGGTTGGAACTGCCAGGCAGGAGGTCTAGAGGAAGACCAAAGAGGAGATTTATGGATGCAGTAAGAGAGGACATGAAGTTAGTTGGTGTGAGAGAAGAGGATGCAGAGGATAGGGTTAGATGGAGGCAGATGATTCGCTGTGGCGACCCCTGAAAGGGAACAGCCGAAAGACAAAGAAGAAGATATTGACAATTAAACCAATAAACAAGATACATTCTTGTTGGTGTCCAAAACCCGCCTTTTATTACAGCCGAACATGGTTAGTTAAATTTTCTTTCTCAGATATTTTAGAATCATGGCTTAAATCATGGACCCAAATTGAACTGTGTTACTTCTGCTTTGCTTTGATTAACATGTGCGCTTTGTAATGGCTTGAATCCACCCCTGCCTGCTCATTCGTTTAGCTTCATATTGTGTAATGTTATTCCATAATGAGACAGGCAGATACTACTGTTCCAGCTGCTAGGCAACATCATCACAATGACAGGCATGATGTGTGATACCTGGCATATAAACCCCTTAAAATGCCTTATTTTGAGTGTGTGGACTTTAGCACTATGCAAATTCGTGTTGTTAGAATGAAGAACAAAGAGAAAGAGAGGGAGCAGTCATGTCCAAAGAGAGGGAGAAATAAGGGAGGATAAAAGGTAAAAGGCATAGAGTTTCAAATAGGAACTTTGAATGTTGGCACTATGGCACTCTTTCTATACTCTCTCCTCTCTACTCCTGTTATTTTCTTGTACCTTATCTCTAAGTTTTGGCAATACAAATGTAAATATTTAAATCTTGAAAAGAGCTACAGTAGCTGATATGATGGAGAGGAGAAAGGAAAAATAATCCCCTTAAAATGTTCACATTTTGTTGCTTTGCATTCTGAAAAGAAGACAGAAACAAATTTTGTTTTATCCAGCTGTATTTACTTAAAAAACAAAACTAAACACCAAAAGATCAACCCCTTCCCAAAAATGACTTGTAGACCCAAATGGGTTAATCTAGTCACCTTCTAAATGACACACGAAGGCTTGCAGTATTTGACCACTCTTCTTTGCAGGACTGGTCATGTTGAATTAAATTTGACAGTGTTTTAAAAGACTTCAAGTCATTTAAAAATGTTTCAAAGGGGTTTAAGTCTGGGCTCTAATTAGGCCATCCAATGACATTCACCCTTTTTTCCCTTCACCCACTGTGTGGTCAGTTTTCCTGTATACAGTAGTTTGGGTAATTGTCATGTTGCTAGATAAATCATCTTCTCATTGACAACTTTCTAACCGAGGGCAGCACATTTTTCTCAATAATTTGACAACATTTTACTCAATCCATTTTCTTTCTATCCTGACAAGTGCTCCAGTCCTTGCTGCAGAGAAACACTCCCAAAACAAGATATTACCACCTTCATGATTTACTTTAGGAATGGTGTTATTTTGAAGGAGAGCTGTGTTGGATCTATGTTCAAACATATCGTTTGGTGGTGTGGAAAATGTACATTTTAGTCTGGTCATAATACCTTTCTCCATGTGACCGCAGACTCTTCGAGTGAGTTTTGCAAAGCTTATTTGCTCAGGGTTTTTTTTCTTGCAACCCCTTCTATACAAGCCACATTGTGGAGACTTTGTAATGCACAAAATGACCAATCTCTGCTATAAATTCCTGCAACTACTTCAGAGTTGATGTAGACCTCTTAGTAACCTCTGTAACCAGCTGTACCCTGGCTTTTCCATGCATTTTTGGGTGACATGCTGATCCAGGGAGGGTCTGCATTGTACCAAATACAAAAGGCAGTGATAAAGCTCTTGAAATATTTTGGATACATTTTCTGACTTTCTGTGAACAACTTTATCCTGAAGATCTTTTTGACAGTGCCTTATCACCCATAGTTGATTGTTTGCAATTTTTCATGCTGACCACAATTGAATAAAGTTGAAAGTCAAATGGCTTTCTGTGTCATTAAGACAAGCTGATATTTTACAAGTCATTTTAGGAGGAAAGTTGATCCTTTTTTGTATTAATGATTGTTTTTTATTTTTATCTGACATGTTGCTGTTATATTCTGCTGAATCCAATTTTTCAGTTGGTTGTTAAAAGTTGTTCTGGGTAAATAGAGTTGGATGAACAAAAAACGTCTCTCTCTTTGTTTCAGGCTGCAAAGAAACAAAATTTCCATTTTGCCGTCTGATTCACGCGCTCGAACACACCGCTTCCCGATTTTCATTTATCACTCTGTTCTAAATAAGTCTTGAACAAGCAACCACTCGTTGCTGGATTATTGCGTGCTCCAAGCTCTGTGTTTTTTCGTGTCTAGTTCCTGCCTAGAAAACTTTGTTGCCCTTCATGCTCCTGACTGCTTTTTGCCCCCTCAATTGCGTGTGGTATCGCATGAGGAATTCAAGTGTGGCAAAGGAGTATGTGAAGGTATAGCAAGCTATGTACAAGGACAATGTTACAGTGGTAAGGTGTGCTGTGGGTACGACTATCTGGGTTAATGTGGAGGTCAGACTGTACCAGATATCAGCCCTTAGCCTTTTCCTGTTTGCAGTGGTCATGGACAGCTTGATGGATGAGTGAGGCACTGGAAAGGAGAGGCATGAAGATCGATAGGAGCAAGACAGAATACATGTGTGTAAATCAGAGAGAGAGAAGAGAAAAGGTGAGGTTGCAAGGAGCAGAGGAAGGTAAGGCCCCCATTCCACTGAGCCGAATTCTCCCGAATTCTAGACTGATGCAAATTTGTTATGACCACTGAAGAGCTCGGTTGAGGAAGGTAATGGCTGCTTACAGCCTCTTTCGGGCTCTTTTAAACAGTCATGATTAAACACAATTGAAAGATACTGTATATTACATGTTAAAGTCTGATGCACAATAAAAATGTTTTTATCTAAAATGTCTGTGGTTTGATCATTTCTGTATATGTTATTATTTCATAATTAAGTCTGATGACAAATTTACCATCTAATTTTTATTCCTAAAATACATGTGTCATAACTGCCAACTTTTTAGAGAAGCTTGGAGTGAGATTCTGAAAATAAGAGCACTGGATTTGCACGCACACGCATGCAACGCCCCCAGCTCGCATACACCACACACCTTACTTATGGCTCAGGCTCTGTACTTTATTAGGACAGAGAAAATTACAATATCTGCATTAAGTTTAATCAAACACCAAACAGTGCATCACTATTTGTATTCACAGGAACATTCAGGTAAAAATACACTTGAGTAAAAGAGAATCCTAAAAAGCACAGGCAATATATGTGTAATGTATGATCAGTGTATACAGGATGATGGCTCCTGTATACACTTGTACTGCCGAAGCTCAGAATCAAGTCACAAAATGAAAAACAAATAAACAGATAAAACATATATACATGCATTTAACTGTGCAGTCAAACATAAAGTGACACTAGGAATGAAAAATACTGAAAAAGAAAGGCAAATAGCAAAGATAAATATAATACTAATAATACTAATTATTATTATTATTTTAATTATTATTAATAATAATTATGTGGGGGTCGACATGTTCCAACAGAACAAAAAGGCAGTGTTGCCAACTCGTCAGTAAGGAAAGTAGCTATTGGCTGTCGTAGAAGTCGCTAGAAGTCGCTAGATGACGTCATCACGTAATTTGCATAATGCACGCTGCACAGTGTGCCAGCATAGAACAGTGTTCAGCGATAACTGATGCCATGGTGGCTTCAGCTTTTTTTGATAGAGTCGTTTTTTTTTACCATAAATGGCAGTTTGTTTTGTGTGAAACTATTGTAGGGCTTTGCCTTTTGTGTATGTTTCTGAGTTGACATGTGTTTTTTTTATATCGCAGAGTTTGGCATAAAAATCAGTCTTGCAATACAGGCAGTATGCCCGTGTATTATCTCTAATAAAAGGCTTCAACCATCCGTTGAATTCAGGATTTGATTCCCACTCCTTTCTGAATTTCTGAGAGTATAGTTTTGACTGAGACATGATGAACTAGCGAGCTATATGTTTATGCTAAAGTCACAGAGAAGCACACACACGGTGGATGAGGTAAGTAATGAGGCTGTTTGAGTCAAATGCAGCGATTTATTCTTGTGCAGCAATTTATTTTAGACAAAGAACATTTTTTAATATGCATCGGAACAGGATATTTTAAATTTACAACCCGCTTACAAGCCAGGGCGGGATCACTTAACGGCGGATTCGCGCAATTAATTTGCAGTCAAGACTCGTAGGAGTGAGCATCTCCTGCTGTAACTGCAGCTGGGGGGGGGGGGGGTGGTGGGGGGAGAGAGAGAGACTCCTGCGAGAGGACAGGCCCGTCTGTGAGTGCTTTGGGACGGGGGAGGGGCCGGCGGCGGCAGCTGCTGTGGCAAGTTGAGAAGAGTCAGTACAGACACATCAGAGTCTCCAAAAGTCTCCAGTAACACAAGAAAAAGTCGCCAGATTTGTCGCTAGTCGCTTTTTAAAAAAATTGTCGCTAGAGGGATTTGAAAAGTCGCTAAATATAGCGACAAAGTCGCTAAGTTGCCAACACTGCAAAAAGGGTTTAAATGAAGAAACAAAATAAAATCTTCCCAAAAACAATCCCAAGAAAATTGCTTGTAACATAAATTCCCATGAGGTACTTTAGCCTTTTTTATTATTTAAATAGTAAACATCATGCTTTCTTTGTATTGAATAATTATTTAACCACAAATGGCTTTAATGTTCTTGCGGATTTATGAGTGAAGTAAAGCTGGTTCACAATGCGTGCACAATATGAAGAGTTTGATTTCAGTCATAAAGAGCAGCAACTTTTGTAGAACAGAATAAATGTAAATTAAATAATAGTTCCCCAGAAAAACAACAAAACACAAATATGTACTTTCTAAATAAACGCTTAAAGTGAAAGTGTGTGTCAATGTGAGCGGCTTTTTTTTCAGTCATAATATACTTAAAACATAGAAATGATATGAGGTCATGATCATATTGCTGACACATTATCATATTGTTAAATTGTCATGTGTGTAAACTTTTGAACAGCTGAGATCTGAGCAAGTGTTGCATGCAGTTTTTACCTCACTGGTAGTTTAGACATGATTCCTTCAATATACCTTTGTTCATTTGTAAAGTGTTTTCAGTAGCATCAGCAGGGTCTTTTTCTTTTAAACTCTTTAAAATAACCCTACCTCACTTTGCAGTTAATGTCAGTCACTTAACATTTACAGACAGTAATGCTATCTCACTTAACAATTAACAATGGTAACACTACTTCACATAACAGTTAGACAGTAATGCTACCTTACACATACAGATGTGGCCATTAAGACTGCGCGTGTTTTCCCGCTGGATGCCTCAATTTAGCGCGCGCCGCGACTTGCCGTAAGCAACATTCGGGAATTTAAATAAATGTGTTGTGCTTCACTGAATATCCGCCAGATGGCGCATGGAAGGACTTTATTTAAACGCCGGACCAAGTACTGTACAACGAAGAACTGTGTATAATTACTTAGTCTAAAACAATATTGTTCCCAATGCTGAAGCAAACATGAATTTCATTTTGCTTTACAACAGATCTTTCATGATAAATGTGTGTATATGTGCTTCATATTTTTTTCATAATGATGAAATTAGATGCCCAAATTCGTGCTTTAAAATTCTTAATAAGTTTCTTATATATTTTTTGTAATGTTTTAACAGGGACAAAACAGTGAAAGACATGGCAATGTCTCGGTTTACATGGTGTTGAAATTAATTTAATTTCCTGATAGTAGGCTATCTGATAGTCTTAACTATGCGAATGTCCTGATTCGTGAATATGCCAACATATCTTATTTAAAACGTAAAAAATGTCATCATCAGAAGACATAAATGAACTATATATATTATATTATTAAGTAAATATTATTTTATGAACACGAACTTCTTCGGGCTTTTTATAATAATCATCATATTTGCTGTTTGTGTCCAGCATTTAATAATTATTTCATACATTATTTAACCACGGCTGGAAATAATAGCTGGAATGTGATGTGATTGTGAATTCATGACTGAAATAAAGCTGTTCGTCTTTTGTAAAGTACTTTCACTTTACAAAAGGCAGCGTTTTTATAAAGCGTTTTTTAAAGGCAGCGTTTTTATGTAGGTTGATAAACGTGTGTTGTACAGTATATACACCGCGACAGCGCGCGCAGTTACTCACTTCTCACCTTTCATGTAGGTCTGCTCGGACTAATTCGTTTTAAACCCCTCAAAAATGTGTGTGTGTATACTGCCCCAAACCTCCATCAGTTATTAACAATAGCATCTATTTAGAAAAAATGCCCCAGTGATTTCGGAGCTTCAGGAAATCTCCCGGCGCTCTGCGCATAACACCGGGCCAACTCATGTCGGAAAGAATTTATAAACGGTTTCTAAACGTGGGCTATTGTTTTTTTTTTTACTTATAGTATTTGTTAATTTAATTTAAATGAGGTTTGGGCTCAGGACATGCAAACGGCGCAATTGGAACGCGGCCCAGAGACTTCAAAGAAGAGCCAGCGTGAGCGGACGGAGGCAGGAGCTGCTGTCCGCGGATGGCCGTCGTACTCGTATTTTATAGCGCAGGGTGCAAACCTGGGATCATTGGCATGGATGAGCTATGTCCAGCTCTGTACCAGCATGTCATATGGGCATTATAAGACTAAAAAGTGGCAGCTGGCACGCCTAAAATAGACGCAGGTTAATTTTTTTATAGTCTAAATTAAAATCCTCCTCTTAGTGCCTCCTATTCCTATTAATCCTATTGTTCTTTTAGTGTCACTGCGTGTGCTTACAATGCCAGACAACATTCAAATGCAAATTATTCACTCTCCCCAAGTGTGAATCAGCTGTTCTCACCTATACATATTAACCTATACGTTCTCACCTAAAGTGTTTAGGTAAAATTCCACCTATACAAGTGTAAAAAATATGCAAAGAAAAAAAATAGGAAGGGGCAAATACTTTTTCATGGCACTTCACATGTAGTCAGATTGTTCCACTGGGCTGAAACTGTGGCAGGTGGAGTTATAGCACTTTTCAAATCACACTTACTATACACTGATATGAATAACTTTGAATGATGAATTCTACGTTAATATGATCTCGGGCTTGCTCCACATTATAAAAGCAAAGCGCGGAGATGGAGATCAGGGAAGTACGTGATGTGGTGGAAAATAGGCAGTGGCGGTTCTACACTGAATTGCTCCGCGGGCGAGACTCCCTCCCGCCCCCGTCAGCGCCACTTCTAACCAACCAAACCCCCTGTCTGAAGTCTGCTCGGTCTTGTTAATTTGTTTTAAAACCCCCAATTCTGTGAATTCCCCAGCAGTGAAACCGGTTTGATGACTTCACACCTGTTGTAAAGGTGAGATGTGGGATCACAGTAAAGCCCAATCCCAATTCTACCCCTCGCCCCTTCCCCTTGTCCCTTAAAACGAAGTGGAAAGGGGAAGGGTTAAAATATTTCCCCTAAGAAATGGGACACCACTACAACACTGTTATACGTCATCATACGTTGTCGCTAGTTCCTAATGTTAGGTCAGAGGACTTGCGCCAAAGTTTATCACGCATTTCAAGATGTCGCCGTCAGTCATAGCAGTGTGGATTGCAGCGATTTTTTGGCATTTGTCATCAGCAAATTTTGTGAAACGAAGGAGACGACGATATCTCCGCCACTTAAGTTTGCTTGTGGATCGGGCTGGGGTGAGTATGATGACTGCAAAAATGTTTTGTTGAATGTAACATAGGCAATTACACAGCTCGCTAACTTTAACTGCTAATGGTTACCTGGACATGTACGTTAAGTAAACTAATGTTTTCGTGTTGTATGCGCACGTTTACATACATTTGTTAGATATATATAACAACAGACAACTGTTGTTTGATGGTTACGTGGTAGCATATTGTTTTCATATGTTTGTACCCTATTATGTATTAACTTTACTCTGTAAATTGTTTACAATCGTACATGGTAGCCTTTTGCAGATTAGCTTTTTTACTTTGTTTTGGGGCAATAAATGACATGTCAGTCCAATGCAGATTAATAAGGGGAACTTCTTTGTTACAGGCTGATGGTCCAGTATCATACTGCAGGCTAAACCATAACGTGCCAATTCTGCGGTTGTGGTTTGATGAGGAGCTTGAATTGAGGCAGGATTTTCGCCTGAGCAGAAGAGCCATGAATGCTTTACAGGGACTTTTGCACAGAGAACATGATCATGGCTGGGGTAATCAGCTGGAAACTCTTATTTATGTTTACTGGCTGGCTCATGGACTATCATACCGGGTAGTGTCCAGTGTTTTCGGTGTCCCAAAAGCAACAGTCCACCGTGTAATCCACAAAGTGGCACAAAACATATGGGTCAAACTAAAGAATGTCATCTTCTTTCCACGACCAGAGGAGCTGCAGGCAGTGGGACAAGGATTTGTTGAACTGTCAAGAACCCCTGCATTTAAAAATGTTGTTGGTGCAATAGATGGCACACACATCAGGATCAAACCCCCACGGCAGCACCAAACAGACTATTTAAACTACAAGGGTTATTATTCCATCAGCATGCAAGCAATATGTGATTCCTGTGGACGGTTCCTAGATATATTTGTTGGTTATCCAGGGTCAGTTCATGACGCACGTGTACTGAAAAACAGTTCATTTTATAGGGCACAACGGTATCCCCCTACAGGGTACATTATACTGGGTGATGGGGGCTATCCATGTTTAGACACCCCAGTCTGCTTGATTACACCCTACAAAGAGCCAGTGAATGGACAAATCCAGGGGCGCTTTAATTACCACCACTCAAGGGGACGCAGCATAATTGAAAGGGCTTTTGGCATAATGAAGACAAGATGGAGGTCTACACTTTTTAAAGCTGTCCAGTTACAGACCAATATCAAACCTCCCCTTTATCTCTAAGATTCTGGAAAAGATAGTAGCGGAGCAGCTATGCTCATATATACATAGAAATGGCATACATGAACTGTATCAGTCAGGATTTAGGCCTCATCACAGTACAGAGACAGCGCTCGTTAAAGTAGTAAATGACATTCTATTGGCCTCTGATCAGGGTTGTGTAACTATGCTTGTATTACTTGACCTCAGTGCAGCTTTTGACACCGTTGATCACGCTATTCTTCTTCACAGAATAGAAAATGTAGTAGGAATTAAGGGTACAGCCCTCTCCTGGCTCAGATCCTATCTGACCCATCGTTATCAGTATGTAGAATTAAATGGTGATTATTCTGCATGTTCTCTAGTGGAGTTTGGTGTTCCGCAGGGTTCAGTTTTAGGTCCACTGCTTTTTTCCCTTTACATGCTTCCTCTGGGCAACATAATCCGTAAGCATGGTATTAGTTTTCATTGTTATGCTGACGATACACAGTTATATGTCTCAGCAAAACCTGATGAGAAAAAAAAGCTTACTAAAATTGAGCAATGTGTGCAGGACATAAGAAATTGGATGCTTATTAACTTCCTTCTGCTAAATCCGGATAAGACAGAAGTTCTAGTCATAGGACCGCATACAGCTAGGAGTAAAATTTTAGATCACACCGTAACTTTAGATGGCCTTTCTGTTCCATCAAATGCAACAGTGAAAGACCTTGGTGTGATTATTGATTCCAGCCTTTCATTTGAAGCACATGTAGATAATATTACCAGGATAGCATTCTTTCACCTCAGAAATATTGCCAGGATAAGAAATTTATTGTCGCTAAACGATGCAGAAAAACTAGTTCATGATTTTATCACCTCTAGGTTGGACTATTGTAACGCCTTACTGTCTGGTTGTTTAGCTATATGCATAAATAAGCTAGGTAGTCCAGAATGCAGCAGCGAGAGTCCTCAATAGACCAGAAGATATAAGCACATCACCCTTATCTTATCTTCACTGCATTGGCTTCCTGTGAAATTTCGCATTGATTTTAAAATACTACTCTTGACATATAAAGCATTAAATGGTCTCGCGCCGCAGTACCTGAGCGAACTGCTAGTGTCTAATGATCCGCCATGCCTACTTCGATCAAAGGATGCAGGCTGCTTGTCAGTACCGCGTATTATGAAAAATACAGCTGGGGGCAGAGCTTTTTCCTACAAAGCCGCAAAGTTATGGAATAGTCTTCCAAATAGTGTTCGGGACTCAGACACAGTCTCAGTGTTTAAGTCCAGGCTAAAAACCTATTTATTTAGCCAAGCATTTTTATAAATAGATTTGCCATAGGTAAAGGAGCAGATCTGGGGGACTCATGGACATAGAGTATTATGGTGAACTGGTATGTTTGGATGCTGTCTTCCTCACTCTCATTGATCACTCAGGTTTGCTGACGGTGAGGTGATTGTTTGCTTTACATCTCAGTTCCCCCTTATGTTTGTGTTTCTTTCTGGCTCTCCCTTTTAGTTATGCTGTCATAGTTAGTCCTGCTGGAGTCTCTGCTTGCACTCTACAGTTAATATACATTTACTTTATACATTGTGTGACTGTGACCATACCTAACTTCCCTGTTGAGTCTGGTTCCTCTCAAGGTTTCTTCCTATTACCA
This sequence comes from Clarias gariepinus, assembly GCF_024256425.1. Classification (NCBI taxonomy): domain Eukaryota; kingdom Metazoa; phylum Chordata; class Actinopteri; order Siluriformes; family Clariidae; genus Clarias; species Clarias gariepinus. The sequence continues at coordinate 41,376,191 of NC_071103.1, forward strand.
TCTCAGGGAGTTTTTCCTTGCCACTGTCGCCCTTGGCTTGCTCACCAGGGACAAACTGACCATTTTGATTCATATAAATTCACATTTCATACAAACTTAAAGAATTCTTTTGACTGTGTAAAGCTGCTTTGCGGCAATGAAAATTGCTAAAAGCGCTATACAAATAAAATTGAATTGAATTGAATTACTGTCGAATCCTCTGGAACACCTTTGGAGACGGCTTATGGTAGAGAAATGAACATTCAATTCACGAGCAACAGCTCTGGTGGACATTCCTGCTGTCAGCATGCCAATTGCACACTCCCTCAAAACTTGCGACATCTGTGGCATTGTGCTGTGTGATTCAACTGAACCTTTCAAAGTGGACTTTTACAGGTGGCCAGTCTAAGGCACACCTGTACAATAATCATGCTGTCTAATCAGCATCTTGATATGGCACACCTGTGAGGTGGGATGGATTATCTCGGCAAAGGAGAAGTGCTCACTATCACAGATTTTGACAGATTTGTGAACAATATTTGAGAGATATGGTTATTTTGTGTATGTAGAAAATGTTTCAGATCTTTGAGTTCATCTCATAAAAAATGGGAGCAAAAACAAAAGTGTTGCGTTTACATTTTTGTTCAGTATATATATATATATATATATATATATATATATATATATATATATAATTTATATCAATAAATATACTATTTAAATATTTATCAATTTATTTCTTTTTCTGAAGTGTGTATAAATTTTTTGACTGAAAAAAAAACTGACTCTGACTCTGTACAGAGGAGTAAAAGTGTATACACACTTCAATAGGTGTGATATGCATTACTTTAAAACTCGAATTGGATTATGGCAGCAATGTTTGTTTCCTCTAAAGATGTCAGTAGAGTCACCATTGTTGATGCTATTATGTTACCGTCAAAAGTTGTGATTGGAGCAGCCTGATTAGGATAACATCATACATTGAAGTCACACATCTATAAGTTTTGTCTGTGTGAAAAACACAGGTTTTGGAACAGTTTTTTTTTTTTCTTTTGTAAAAACTACAACACCCATTATAACAAGCAGCCTGCTCTACGGCTCCCTGTGTCATCAAAAATAATAATAAGAAGAAGAAGAAGAAGAATGGGACGCTTCATAAATAACTTTTGTCATTCTATGAGGTAGGAAGATTTTCAGTCCTAAATAAACTTGAACGAGATTCCTAGGATTGTTTTTGTGACACATAGTAAATACGGGCCCTGTTGTTACTTAAGTCCAGGGAGGATTCTGCCTCATGACTGTGATAAAGGTTTTTTTTTTTTCTTTCTTCTTTAAAAAAAAGAAAAGAAAAAAAAAAAGCAAGAATGTGGTTATTCGTAGCCTGCCTGTTTTTTTTTTTTTTTTTTTTTGACTACTGATCAGAAGGTCCTAGGTTTAAACCCCAGCACCACCAAGTTACCACTGTTGGGCCCTAGAGCAAGGCCCTTAACCTTTAACGTAAATTACAGGTATTTGATAATGTGTAAATTTCCAAAAACTAATATCATAGTCAATAGAGTTAGTATCTTGTAGGGAAAAAAAAAAATAATATATATATATATATATATATATATATATATATATATATATATATATATATATATATGTTGTGTGTGCACTCGCTCTCACTGTGTATATATATATATATATATATACACAGTGAGAGCGAGTGCACACACAACCCTGCGCAAGCGGACACACACACACACTCCCCGCGCGAGCGAGCACGCACAGACAGCTCCGCGAGAGCGAGCACACACTTGCAAACCAGGTTACTCACAATTCGAGGTTCTGTACTTTGATGTAATACATTTCTCTATTCATTTAATATATCACATAAGAAAAATACGGTACAATTATAATTGTTATTTTGTCCACATTGTGATCGCCAATGAATTACAAAAACAGTTAAAAACACAATGAAAACAATTTAAAAACACTTCTGCTTTTCCAGATGAGCTTCAAAGGTGTTTAAAGTATTGCCTCTCTGAGTGCAAAACAATATGAGTTGCATATAAGACATGAAAATGGAACAATTTGCCTTAACTCTTTAGTTTGTTAAAGATCTCTTGCTTGTGCAAAGTGCACTCCAACTTTTATATGAGCAAGACACATCTGAGTATAAGTAGCGTAGCAATATGCTTTAACATTAACACCAGTTAATTAACACCAGCCTACAGCACATGTCTCTGGACTGTGGGAGGAAACATGAGAACCAGGAGGAAACCCACCAAATAACACCACACACAGTGTTTTAATGCAGAACTCTGAGTTATGAAAGTTCAATAATAATGATAATAATAATAATGCATGTAAATAGTAATGTGAAAAGAAGTATTAATAATATGAGTTATTATAGCTTATTTAGCTTCATATTTATTTGAATAAAGACAAACTGCTTATTTAAAACAAAAACACCACACTGTGAACAAAACAAATTAGCACTGGTTCACGTTTGATAAGATTTTAGTCCTAGGAAATGTTCAGAATTTTTTTTTTTTTCAATGTGAAAAAACAACATAGCAAATACATTTTTTTTTGGGTGTTGAGAGTGATAAAAACACTAAAATGTTATTTTTTTTGTTCTATAAGAGTTAATATGCACATATTTTGTATATAAAAAGTGAGAAAAGAAAATTATCTTGCATATAATGTATACACTACCGTTCAAAAGTTTGGGGTCACTTTCTAACTCTATGATCGTTCCTGATTTTTATTTCTTTTTACATTGTAAAGGAATGCTGAAGGCGTCCAAAAAATGCATTAATCTCCCTTGAATAGTTGATATTGAGATGTGTCTGCTACTTCTGCTCTGTAAAGACTTCATAACGCCTCTAATCTGAGGTGCTGTTAATTGGTCATTTTTCAGGCTGATAACTCTAAATGAACTTCTCGTCTGTGGCAGAGGTAGGTTTTGGTCTCGCCCTCCTGGGACGGCCTTCATGAGAGCCAGTTTCATTATGGTGCTTGACGGATTTTGCAAATGCACTTGACAATACTGTTCTTGCAAGAACTATTACAGAAAGGCTGACCTCTGTGTCTTAAAATAACAACTAACTGTTGTTTTTGTTGTTGTTACATAATTACCTAATTCCATATGTGTTATTTTATAGTTTTGAAATCCCCAGTATTGTTGTAGAATGTAGAAAATAAATCACTAAACAAAAACAAAGAAATTTGCAAGTGACCCCAAACTTTTGAACGGTAGTGTATATATATATTGATGGATGTATTTAAACATACATACAGTACATGTATGTGTTAAATCGCTGTGTGTGTCTAATAATATGTAACATTCTATCCCCCGATTGCGTCTATATAAGTGGAGGTAATTTTCTCACTCTTGCGCTGCGGAGTGTGTGTTGTGTGTGTGTGCGCGTAATTTGACACCGTGCCGGTTGTGTGTGCTTGAAGCACCCCCTCTCTGCTACACACGCACACACACACACATTAAAGGCCAGAGAGAGAGTGTGAACCGGCGCGGTGTCAAATTACGTGCGCGCACACACAAGAAACACACACTGCAGCGCAAGAGAAAGAAAAACACACACACCTACACTCGAACACTGACACACACTAAAGACGAGAAAGGGAGAGAGATTGTGTGTGTGAAAACCGGCGCGCTGTCAAATTACGCGCGTGCACACACATAACACACACACTCTGCAGCACAAGAGAAAGAAAAACACACACACTTAAACATTGACACACAGTAAAGGAGAGAGAGAGTCTGTGTGTGTGTGAACCAGCGCGGTGTATCAGTTGTGATCACGTAGCGCTCAGTGTCAAATCAAGAAGCGCATGCGTGATACATGATACTTGGTGCTCGTAAACCAAGACAATGCTCATTTTCCAAGTCAAAATTAATTTCAAATCTTTGCTTGTTTTGCGGAACACTCATAAACTGCGTTACTCATAATCTGAGGTTTTACTGTATTACTATTATAATAAACCCTAGGCACGAGACAGCCATCAAAACCATTAATACAAATTCTTGTATAATGTTTATTTTGTAACACATTTATTTTTCAGTGGTTTGTCATGAATATGCAAATAAATATTTATATATAATAAAAATAAATAACTTTTTATAATGAAAAATTGGACGAAACTAATTTTAATATAAAATAGACTATATAAAAGTATACATTTCGCATTTGAAAAAAATATTAATATATATTTTTTCATATACAAATTTATTTTCATATTGCTTATTCTATTTTATTGTCTTATGTAATTTGTAAACCATTAACCTATGAATTTATGTTCTAATATAATATTTGATAGCGATTATGTAGGGGGGGGGCAATCCATGGCAGGGGGGCATTTCAGCGCATTACACGTGTTACAAAAAAATTTGAGCCGCTCTTTTGCTCTTTTTGATTTCGTCAACCAATCGAAGGGGTTGTGATCAGTGTTTCTACTGTCGATGCATATCGCCTTTTAAACCACGCACGAACGCGCAATAATCCTAGACAACTCAATCCAGCTATACTAATCATCAACAACAGGTGTGTTCGAAGAACCAACCAGACCAGCCAGATCGTAATTAGCACGATGATCTCATCTTAGATGTGTCAGTTTATCTCGGATGTGTCAAGCGACATATGAAGAACAGACCCCATATCTTTTCTAATTATAAACACAACCATAAATACAGCTAACAACTAACTGTTTGGAATCTTTGAGCAGAATATATAAATGTGTGTGTTAAGGATTCAACACACACATCAATGATTAAACACACAATAAAGAAAATTAATACAGGAGGGAAAGAAAATAAAAGAGAGAGATGAAAAAAAATTAGACATAATACCAGTGTTTAAGAGGCAGGTTGAGGTCATTAAATTAAACCAAAAAATGGTGCAAGTTTTATTTTTTCATATATTAGATAAGAAGCAAATGTTAAGGTGATTGTGAAAAAAAAGGTTATTTTTCATGAATTGTGATTTATGAATGTAAGAACTCCAATATAATGACTGAAAACAGTGAGGTTAAGTGCTGACGGACGAGAGTCTGTCACGTGATTCCAGCAAGCGTGGCGTTCTGTCATTGGTCATGTGACTCTCAGGGGAACAACACTTAAATTAATTTAGAAATGTTCCCTTTGCCCGATTACATAGAGGTAGCTGTTTTTTCAGAACGAAATTAAGTTTACAATGTGTATAAATTGACTTAATTTCATCTTGTAAAAAGGAGTAAGACTATATGTGGTGTTCTGTTGCATGGGTTAAAAAAAGTGAACCGATATCATATATTAATGTACTGTTAAAGTGGCCTAATTATGCATAAACGATAAATGAAGTTTTTTTTATAAATGTGTCTTTTAAATAAAAGTCGGCTCACATTCGCCTAAACAAGTCGTTAGCAATTCAAATCTTTTTCTGTTACGGATCCACGTCACTAAGTTACATATTTGCATAATGTCTTCCCATGTTCTACGTCGCCAACAACTTGCCTGCCCACAAACAGTACACTTTCCTCGTGGATTAACGTTACATCATGTCAAGAAGACGCTGTATCCTGCATTGTGAAAGTAAAGTAAAGGAAGAATCTACAAAGAATGAGTGGCTAAAATTCAGTTATGGTAATGGGTGTTTCATTTTCCGACACACGCTGTAGCGGTAGACCAGTCATAAATCACCATGCCATCTGACCAATCACAGCAGTGAGGGCTCACAGAAAGGAGGGGTTTAGACAGACTGATTTTTTTAACTGCTTTACACAAGTTGTTTACGAATCATTTAGAGATGGGGTAAAATTAAATCTATTTTTGGAGAAAACTAAAGTGTTTTTTGACCTTGCATACATGTAAACCTGTTTTAAGAGACTCATTAAGCAATATTAGCAACCTTTAAAATGGCATAATAGGGGCACTTTAAGAAACACCTGTAAGTTAACTGTTAATATTAATGCAGATTCTCTAGGGTAAACAAGACCTTCTGCTCATTTATATTTGGAATAAAAACAAATTCTCAAAAAATACTCAAGCCGTCATTTAGATTAACTGTTTGATTTTTATTGTCATTTTCTTGACAAGCTCAGGCTTCGACCTCACGCTCTTTGCTGGCACTGCCAAGTAAGACCAAAGCTTCATTCGGGACTCAACCAGAATGACCCGAATAAGGGTCCCGATGACGGGTGCCCCTGTACCGGCATTCTCTGCCAGTGTAACGGGTTTGATCCTTCGTGCACGGGCGGCACCATAAAGCACGGACACAAGGTAAGGTCTTTTTTTTTTTTTTTTGATTGTGTAAAGTTGCTGTAGTGACCAAAGCGTTCTTTCTCTGTCACTTGTTTAGACGCCCTTACAGTGATATTTAAACAATCCTTAGTGACAGTTCTTCGCCAGCATATTTTACTGTTGGTATGATGTTCTTTTTCTGAAATGCTGTGTTACTTTTACGCCAGATGTAACGGGACACGCACCTTCCAAAAAGTTCAACTTTTGTCTCGTCGGTCCACAAGGTATTTTCCCCAAAATCTTGGCAATCATTGAGATGTTTTTTAGCAAAATTGAGACGAGCCTTAATGTTCTTTTTGCTTAAAAGTGGTTTGCGCCTTGAAAATCTGCCATGCAGGCCGTTTTTGCCCAGTCTCTTTCTTATGGTGGAGTCGTGAACATTGACCTTAATTGAGGCAAGTGAGGCCTGCTAGTTATTTAGATGTTGTCCTGGGGTCTTTTGTGGCCTCTCGGATGAGTTGTCTCTGCGCTCTTGGGGTAATTTTGGTCGGCCGGCCACTCCTGGGAAGGTTCACCACCGTTCCATGTTTTTGCCATTTGTGGATAATGGCTCTTACTGTGGTTTGCTGGAGTCCCTTGATAGATCCCAATTACTTTTGTTCTCATTTGTTTCTGTATTTCTTTGGATCTTGGCATGATGTCTAGCTTTTGAGGTGCTTTTGGTCTACTTCTCTGTGTCAGGTAGATCCTATTTAGGTGATTTCTTGATTGAAACAGGTGTGGCAGTAATCAGGCCTGGGGGTGACTACAGAAATTGAACTCAGGCGTGATAAACCACAGGTAAGCTATTTTTTAACAAGGGGGGCAATCATTTTTTCACACAGGGCCATGTAGATTTGGATTTTTTTTTCTCTTAATAACGTAAACCTTCATTTAAAAACTGCATTTTGTGTTCAATTATGTTATCTTTGACTAATAGTTAATGGTTTTTGATGATTAGAAACATTTAAGTGTGACAAACATGCAAAAGAATAAGAAATCAGGGAGGGGGCAAATAGTTTTTCACACCACTGTAACTGATGACGCACAGTTATATTTCTCAGTAAAGCCAGTCTAACACCTCTGTAAACCATGAAGGACCTTAGACAATAGATGTTGAGTAACTCCCTCTGACTTCATACACAAGCCTAGGAATAAGACCTTAGGCACTTAGAAGTAAGCCTTCTAATTATTCACTACCTCTAAATGGTCCATACACCATGTGCAGTAGTGAAACACCTGGAAGACCTTGTCTAGATCCATGGTTCTCAACCTGTGGTCCACGCACCCTTCAAGAGGGCGTAAAAAATCACAAGGTGTGGGAGAGAGCGCCTTTGTCTGTTGTGAGGTTGTGAGGGAAATAGATTTGCTCATAAATTAAATTAAGTAATTTTAAAAAAGGTAAGATTATAATTACACACACACACACACACACACACACACACACACATACAGTGGCTTGCAAAAGTATTCGGCCCCTCTTGAACTTTTCCACATTTTGTCACTTTACAGCCACAAACATGAATCAATTTTATTGGAATTCCACGTGAAAGACCAATACAAAGTGGTGTACACGTGAGAAGTGAAACAAAAATCATACATGATTCCAAACATTTTTTACAAATAAATAACTGAAAAGTGGGGTGTGCGTAATTATTTAGCCCCCTGAGTCAATACGTTGTAGAACCACCTTTTGCTGCAATTACAGCTGCCAGTCTTTTAGGGTATGTCTCCACCAGCTTTGCACATCTAGAGACTGAAATCCTTGCCCATTCTTCTTTGCAAAACAGCTCCAGCTTAGTTAGATTAGATGGCCAGCGTTTGTGAACAGCAGTTTTCAGATCTTGCCACAGATTCTCGATTGGATTTAGATCTGGACTTTGACTGGGCCGTTCTAACACATGGATATGTTTTGTTTTAAACCATTCCATTGTTGCCCTGGCTTTATCTTTAGGATCGTTGTCCTGCTGGTGAACCTCCACCCCAGTCTCAAGTCTTTTGCAGACTCCAAGAGGCTTTCTTCCAAGATTGCCCTGTATTTGGCTCAATCCATCTTCCCATCAACTCTGACCAACTTCCCTGTCCCTGCTGAAGAGAAGCACCCCCAGAGCATGATGCTGCACACACCATGTTTGACAGTGGGGATGGTGTGTTCAGAGTGATGTGCAGTGTTAGTTTTCCGCCACACATAGCGGTTTGCATTTTGGCCAAAAAGTTCCATTTTGGTCTTATCTGACTAGAGCACCTTCTTCCACATGTTTGCTGTGTCCCCCACATGGCTTGTCACAAACTGCAAACGGGACTTCTTATGGTTTTCTGTTAACAATGGCTTTCTTCTTGCCACTCTTCCATAAAGGCCAACTTTGTGCAGTGCACGACTAATAGTTGTCCTATGGACAGATTCCCCCACCTGAGCTGTAGATCTCTGCAGCTCGTCCAGAGTCACCATGGGCCTCTTGACTGCATTTCTGATCAGCGCTCTCCTTGTTCGGCCTGTGAGTTTAGGTGGACGGGCTTGTCTTGGTAGGTTTACAGTTGTGCCATACTCCTTCCATTTCTGAATGATCCCTTGAACAGTGCTCTGTGGGATGTTCAAGGCTTTGGAAATCTTTTTGTAGCCTAAGCCTGCTATAAATTTCTCAATAACTTTATCCCTGGCCTGTCTGGTGTGTTCTTTGGACTTCAGGCTGTTGCTCCCAATATTCTCTTAGACAACCTCTGAGGCCATCACAGAGCAGCTGTATTTGTACTGACATTAGATTACAGACAGGTGCACTCTATTTAGTCATTAGCACTCATCAGGCAATGTCTATGGGCAACTGACTGCACTCAGACCAAAGGGGGCTGAATAATTACGCACACCCCACTTTGCAGTTATTTATTTGTCAAAAAAAATGTTTGGAATCATGTATGATTTTCGTTCCACTTTTCAAGTGTACACCACTTTGTATTGGTCTTTCATGTGGAATTCCACTGAAATTGATTCATGTTCGTGGCTGTAATGTGACAATATGTGGAAAAGTTCAAGGGGGCCAAATACTTTTGCAAGCCACTGTATGTGTGTGTATATAATTTTAATGCCCTACTTGTGTTAATACTTGTGTCTGTTGCTCATAGTGATAATTATGGCATGGAGAGCAGATCTCTATTGAATTTTTTCCCTCAGCTACAAATAATAGGAATATGCACAGTGGGGTTTTACAGTGAGTAATGTGACTGGCTTTCAGAAGGTCGAAAAATGTTGTCGCTACACGTTGTAGTTTTTCGATTTTGATTTGTGACCAATCATACACAAGAAATCTTCTTTAAAACTCGTGACATCCATTGACATAATCTGTACTGTGTATATGGTAGTAACAAATAACAGCAAGTAACAGGTAATTTAATAAAAAAAATAGAAGGGTTAAAATGTGTTATTTGGGAGGAAAATGAATATTAAAAAAAACAAAAAACCTCAGTAATTCTGAGTATCAATTAGCATTTATTAAAAATCCGTTATCTCATTATTACAGACATTATATCCTGCATTGTACGTCCTGCACACACACACACACATCGAATTGAAATAGGGATCGGAAGGTTCCAGTTTTAAACCCCACCACCACCAAGCTGCCACTGTTGGGTCTTTGAGCAGGGCCTTTAACCCTCAACTGCTCAAATGTATAAAGAAAAAAAAAGTCACCCTGGATAATAGCATCTACCAAATGCTGTAAATGTATACCTCTAGCCTTACCATTTTAAAAAAAAATAATTATGGAGATCAAAAAGTTCTGATCTTTTATAATTCAGATTTTTTACAGTGTAGGTAATAAAAGGCAGAATTAATAAATGAAAATAAACTAAGCTTAAATACAGAAATGAATGGGGTACTACAATCTAAAATGAAAATATCAGGACATAAAGAGTTATATAATGAAATAAAGACACAATGCTGGGGGTTAAACCAGGAAGTCGAGTCAAATAAAGCAGATACCCAGCTCCTTATAACTTTTACAGAAGTCCTCCATCGACATCCTGAAATGACAGATTTTATTTACATGTGGTAAGTAAAATACCTTGTATGATAATACACTGCGCAGTCAAAAAAAAAAAAGGTTTGCACACTTCAAGATTTCATTGAGCACCTTCAGTGTTGATTACACACACTGTGGTCTCCAGTTCATGTGATTCCTCATGCTCCCAGAGCCGCTTTTTAACAAATTGAGAATATGGCCGAAGAAGAGAAACTCCATAGATGTGATAACCTGGTGATTCAGTACATTCAGGTGGTCAGCTGACTTCACTCTGGAATAGGCTCAATCTGGACTTATCCAGTCTTTATGATCCCTAACAAACTGAAGCCTTTTTTCTGATGAGTCTCACTAACAAGTGGTTTTATTATGGACACGCAGCTGTTTAGTCCCAATCCTGTGAGTCCTCAAACCAATAATTTGACCCTTCTGAAGTGATGACCTTTTTTTTTTTGACCAAGTAGTGTATTTAGAAGATATTTATAATTAACACTAGGGGGTGTCTGTCCCCAATGTTAAAAGCGATATTCTGTATATAAGAACTTACAGGGGGAAAAAAATAATTATAGTTTATTATTATTATTATTATTATTATTATTATTATTATTATTATACCTACCAAAACTCTCCGTTGTTTTTATCCTCCAGCCATGTTTCACGATCCTGGCTGCTCACCTCATTCCACAGGGGAGATCTGAGGGGAAAAAATCAAACATATAAATCATGTACTTTATAAGTTATCACATGTAAAAATACATCACACCAGTATATGTATTTAAATATTAGTTACTGATATATTTTTTACTATAGTATAAATGTATAAATATATATAGTATAATTAGTAGTATTTTTCTACAGTGACATGTCTCTAAGTGTTCTGTGATTCCTTCCATAAATATTAAACAAACATCTCTTGACAGAAAACATCAGTATTTAACCCCTTATGTGTCATGTCCACTCTACAAGTCCCTGTAGATGAGCTGTTACTATCGGAACAATAATACTTAGTGTATTAAATGAGCATTATTTAATTAATTAATTAATTATTCGATTTTCACGTCACGCCAGCCGACCGCATCTTTTCGAACTGATCGCTTACACACCGTAACACACTCGGAGGACAGCACTATCCACTCCTTTCCCTTGCGTGAGCTCACAGATGCCCTTATTGGCTGTAGAGCCGTGTTTAGCACTAAAAGCGCCGAGTACTGGTCATTTGACCGCAATAGGGAAAAAATAAATAAATACTTCACACTCTATCAAATTCCAGGACCCTCCTTTCATGACTTTTCCTAGTTCTGTGAGCTTAATCACCCAGCATGCTTACATTTTCACAATCAAAATCACATCAGTAAAAGCCAGTATAAAGCTATTTTGCTCTTATTTACGTAAAATTGCTAACAGCTGCGCGCCGTTTCCTGCCTTTTCCAACCTGCGATTTTCATTTCTCTCAGCAGATGGCGCAAGGGATCGCGCATACTAGCTATGCATCATTCAGTGTGTATATGTAACTATCTCAGGTCTCATTCCATATATGCAGTTTATATATGGGCCTTCGAGTGGCTTAGTGGTAAACTGCTCGCCCTATCATCCGGAGGTAGCTGGTTTGGTTCCCGGGTGATGCTGTAACCTCTTGCAGCCGGAGGTCTAGAACTCCGCCGTTGCCGGTTCCCATGTGCCATGTTCCCATGTGCCGGATAAGAAAAGAGAAGGGTTGGGCGTTGGGCTAGCAACCCGCCCCGTAAAAACCCAACCACTACGGAAACAACAAGAATTCTTTTCAAGTTCAATCGAACACAATGGAGAACGCTCGTTGCCCTATGCACCGATATATATATATATATATATATATATATATATATATATATATATATATGTATATATATATATGGCAAGCCGTTTAGGAAAATACTTATGAGAGAATCAAATGAAAACTCTATATATATTGAATAAAAAGTATGAATATATTGAATGGATTCTGAATATATTAAATAAAACGTGAGAACATTGAAAGAAACTCTAAATACTGTATATTGAATGAAAAGCTCCGATGCAAGCCGATTTGTTCAAGTAATAATATAACATTTTTCCTGTGTATTTAATTTTTTTCTGTGTATAAGAATTGCATTTCAATTAATGTTTCATGGTGCACCAGATGGCCAGTCCTCTACTGCTCAAGAGTATAGTATATACTATATAAGAGTGTAGAATATAAAATGAAAAAGCTATTTACACGAGTGCTCAAATGTAAAGCAAACGCAATTATTAATTTATTGTGTATATTTAACTTGTTCGAATTTAAAGATGCCCGCGCGTGTGTGCAAAAAGATGAAGTACAACAAAAAATACAAAAGTGAATAATCTTTAATAAAGTTAGCCTAATACAATATTGTTTCCAATGCTGAAGCAAACATGATTTAATCTATTCTCTAAATACAACGTGACAGTGCGCACCGAGGTGACACCCACAGTTACTGTAATCCCTCTTCTCATCATTCATTCACGATAGGTGTGAAATTATCAAACCGGTTTCGCTGATGGGGGGATTCGCAGAACCTTTTGTCCGCATCACAAAATACTGAAGCTCAGCACGTCTACTACGCCTCCTTGTTTTAATCTGTAATGTTTACGTGGAATACTAATAATTTTGTGTATATGCTTAAATATTCCTTTTTATTTATGGACAGGTGCATTATGTCTGATCTGCATTATTGCGAGAGGCAATGACTTTCTGGTGGAATATGTCTGCATTTTATCGATAAATTGCACGCGTTTATCAGCCTTGTAATAAAAAACGCTGCCTTTTGTAAAGTGAAAGTACGAGCCACGCCGAAAAAACAGCTTTATTTCAGTCATAAATTCACAATTACATTCCAGCTATTGCAGTGACCATTTGCCATATACTGTCTGCTATATTCTATATTTAATAAAACTGTATTGAAACAAAATTGTGTATTTTCCTTATTTAATATTGCTTCCGAAACATTGTTGTCCAAATGTTGTATGTATATGGAAAACAGCGAAACCTAAACACATACAGAAAGGACGAATAAAGAAATGTACGAAACATTAACACCTTTACCGTGTTTAAATGAATAAAGAGTTACTGCATTGTTTCATGTTTCAAGACATCCTTAATTTACATTTTTCTCCTAATTATATTGTTACGGGGTGCGGTATGGAGAGGCGCACCACAAGATGTTTTACTGATAAGAGCCCTGATGCAGGGCTTTAGAGGGGGTCAGTGAAATAGGAGTTGTGAGAGTGCTTATGACAGGCACAGGAAGACCTTTCCGTTTGGAGATAGCATGGGATTATTAATTAAGAAACTTAAAAGGAAACCAAAAGAAAACTGAAAACACAAAATAAACAGAGCTCCGCCGTCTACATGAGAACGGACGGGAATCTGGAAACTAAAACAAAAAACTAAAGATCTCTTATGCCCTTACCGAGGATTTATAGGAAGAGAGAGTAGAGTTTGTGCTTTGTGCACTTTAACCTGAGAGCGCACACTAAACTGATGCGTGTCGCTCTCCCTCACTTTCTCTCTCTCTCTCTCTCTCTCTCTCGCTGGCGTCTTAGACAGACAGAGGCTTGGGCTCCGCTTCCCATTCAAAACAATAGGCGGTCAAATGACCGGTGAATCACGTTAAAAGTAAGTAACACTGGCACGGCACTTCTAGTGTTAATGTGGGAGCACTAATACCCCTCATCCCTCCCCTCTGAGAGGGATCGGCCAATCAGCTCTCTCTACACCTCCGGCTGCGAGAGGTTACAGTATCACCTGGAAATCGAACTCACGATCTCCGAATGATAGGGCAAGCACTTCACCACTGCACCACTTGGAGGCCCCCTTAAATAGGCATTATTCGTTCAGAATGCTGCAGCTCATGTGCAGGAAACTGTCTAAAATAAATTACTACCATCTAACCAATTAGAATGCAGAACTGAACAGTGTGTGTATAAACTGTGATCATTAAGACATTCGTGTGTGATTAATGCTGTGTAATCAGCAGAGCTTTACTTGTCACTCCAGTCTCCGTTCCACTCTCCTTTTCCCCAGGGGTTCAGCACTCTCACCAGCTTCACCTCCTTACGCTGAGTCTTCACCTGAGAGAGAAAAGGGTTTTAAACTGATTTAAACAGCATGAAGATATTATTACACATATACAAACACTATGGGCAGTTTGGAAACACCAGTATACAGTTTGGGAACAGCAGTCAGCCTACAGCGCATGTCTCTGGACCCCAGCACAGGGAGAACATGCAAACTCCACACACACACACACACACACACACACACACACAGAGAGACCTGAGGTGAGATTTGGTTCAAGGTGATGACACTCACCCCTGAGACACCGTGCCACAAAGACGATTATAGCTAACTTGTAGCGCGGCCACATAAAGGGGCATTTTAAGTAGCAGGGAAAGGGTTACGGAGCTAATGCGGCTCACCTGCGCAATGGAATTTGCCCGATCTGGTTTTATTTGTCCCCATAGACAGTGTTGGTCACAGGGTAAGCTCTCGCGAGCATGCGCGATCGCAGCGCGAGGGAACTTGAAAGCGGCGTCGGGTCACGTGTGCCGGCATAAAGCCGGAACCGGCAAAGTACTCGGGACGGAGAGATGAGACAGCGCGCTGCATTTGGTTTGAGAGAGAGAGAGATTGTTTGTAGTTACGGAGGATTACTTTCTATTACTGGATTAATCTTCATTGGACACATTCAGTACCCTTCTCGTTCCGTTTTCTCGTGCTCCCGGATTATACATCTTTTACCGGTGAGGCCGAGCCATCTCTCCTGTACACCATTTCATACTCACAATAACACGGACTTGGACTTTCATACATACGCACTCACACACACTCCTACATTCCACACATTATTTATATTTGTATATATTTTGTATATATTGGCTTATGGTGCACCTTGTTTGTTTGTATATATAGTTTTTTTTTCACTTTAATACACTTTGGTTTGGTTGGATAATTGTTGTTGTCACGTGTCTTGTCTTGCTCCGCGAAGATTGCGCAACACCGGAAGTGAATAATATTAGCCCGTATTTAGATCCTAGACCCCGTATTAGTGTAATTAGCTTAAACATAAGATCTGAGCGTTACAAACTGTACATAAAACTCCATTTTCATTCATTCTCAGAACAAATCTTTGCCATTAAATGCAACAAATATTGGAGCACTTCATGCCAAAGATAAGAAAATATTGATTATATCAGACTTTTTAAGCTTCCTTAGATATCAGCAAGATATACAGTTTTGTTTCTTTACTTTTGTATTGTATAGACACAGAACTGGTGGTGATAGTCTTTATCTGTTCTGATAAACTGTAATGTATAAATGCATAGATATGGAGTTTATAAGCAACATTTTATATAAAACAAACCATATACTTATTACTTTTCTTTTCATGCCATTTTTTGCTTCCTTGTCACCCCTTAATTATTAGCTTATTATTTTCATGCAGATAAATTGTCAGATGTTATATAAAATAATATTAAAATGCCCAGAGGTGTAAATAATCCTTGTAAACACACACTAGTACTCACCTTGGTCACTCCAGTGACAGTGTAGGCGTGTCCCTGCACAAGACCATTGGGAAGCACTGTGTTAGCCGCAGTGGGCTGAAAAATATATAAGAGAAAAGGAAACAAAAAAATGAGCAAAAAACAATATAAGTACAGGAACTAAACAGCCACCATCCTGCTAATGTAAACAGTAAGCATTTGTCTAATCACCAGGCTAGGTGAGACAAAATATGAACATGTGCTATACATCTACAGTAACATTATATATAATATAATATTCATCCACTATCCACTAGATCTCTGAAGGTGTTCAGTGTTTCATATTTGGCACCAAGACATCAGTACCAGATCCTAATCTGCTAGTTCGACTAGATCCTAGTTCTGTAAGTTTGGCCTCCATGGATCAGATGTGTTTCTCCAGCACATCCCACAGACACTAAACAGATTTAGTTCTGGAAATTTGTAGGTGGAGTCAACACCACAAACTCTTTGTCATGTTCCTCAAACTATTTAACAGTGTGTGTGCAGTGTGTCAGGGTGCATTATCCTGCTAAAAGAGGACACTGCCATCAGGGAGCACTGTCTCCATGAAGAGGTGTAACTTGGTCTGTAACAGGGTTTAGGGAGGGCGGTATGTGAGACCAATCAATCATCGTCTATTGCTCTGTGGTCCAGTTCTGATGCTCATGTGCCCATTGTAGGAGCTTTCAGATGACAAAGCTGGCCTGTTAGGGCGGGACGGTGTCCATCCCACTTGGAAAGGTGCTGCTCTCATTTCCTGTACTATAGCTCATAGTCTCAGAAGAGACCTAGTTAATCGTTGACAATACAGAGCCCAGACCAGGGAGCAGACAGACAGGCTAAACCAACCGTCTGCTAACTGCATAGAGTCGTCACTCAGGGTTCATCATATTGAGACTGTGTCTGTTCCCCGAGCTAAAATCAAATTTAGAAAGACTCAAAGTCTGTTTTAGTAATTTAATTAATATAGATACCACAAACTTGGATCAGACTGAATGCGCAGCCGGCACCTCTGATCTGAAGCTAGGACTGTTAAATATTAGATCTCTCGCATCAAAAGCAGTTATTGTTAATGAAATTATTACGGATCAGGAGTTTGATATATTATGTTTATCAGAGACCTGGATTAAGCAAGACGAGTATGTAGCTTTAAATGAAGCTGATCCTTCTGGATACAGCTACATACACCAGCCTCGGCTAACTGGTAGAGGAGGAAGCGTCAAAGTTATTTATGTCTATACTGGACTCATTCGGAGTAAATCAGGTCACACTTTAGATTTAATAATATTCTTCGGATTAAGTATAAAAAAAAATATTCACAATTCCACTGTCTGAAGTTATATTAGATCACTATTTTTTTCTCAATTAAAGTGTGTCATAGTAATAATGTGCCGCGCTACCGTATTAAATGCACATTTACTTTCAATACCACACAGCCCCCACAAAACTCAATCATGCGACTGAATATTTAGAGTCGACATTTCGCTATACCTTAGATAATGTAGCTCCAGTTAAAAGAAAAATGATTAAAGAAAAGAAACTCGCTCCCTGGTATAACGACCACACGCGCACTTTAAAACAGACCGCTCGGAAATTTGAACGTAAATGACGTTAAACTAAATTGTTAGTATTTCAAATAGCATGGAAGGAGAGCATCCTGAACTATAGAAAAGCTCTTAGTGTAGCTAGATCAACATATCTCTCCACTCTTATAGAAAATAACAAAAATAATCCTAGATTCTTATTTAATGCTGTAGCCAAATTAACCAGAAATAAGACCACTGCAGAAATCTCCACGACAACATCATGCAATAGTGAGGACTTTATGAGCTTTTTTAAGAATAAAATTGTAAATATTAGGCATAAAATTGAGGCTTTAAAACTGGACAATGTAATTGATGCAGATGTTAATCTAACCATGTCAGATCAGAACCTAGAATACTTTACTCCTCTTGAAGAGAAAGAACTAATTTCACTGTCGCCCAGAGGTGTAAATGACCTCTCATCAGGGCTTGCTCATCCGGGACTACCTGACCACTTTGATTCATACACATTCACATACCATACAAACTTGTATAATTCTTTTACATGTGTAAAGCTGCTTTGCGACAATGACAATTGTTAAAAGCGCTATACAAATAAAATTAAATTGAATTCTGGTATGTCCTGACCACTGCAGACAGGGAGCATCCCACAAGAGCTGCAGTTTTTGAGAATTTCTGACCCAGTCATCTAGACATCACAAATTGGAGCTTCAGATCCTTTAAATTCAAAGTAAAGAAAATGACTATTTTTAGTCTTAGAGGTGTTTGAGTTTGTAATAAATCAGAATGTACTTCAAACCGACTCCCATATCATTTTCAATTTATATTTTAATGTGTCTGTCAATTTGTTATAAAATCAGTTTCCAGTGCTGGAGACAGGAGACATCACAGCTCCAACACAGACTGATGCAACTAGCCTGGTAATTATGAGCTCACAATCAGGCGTGTTGGTGCAGGATACAGTCATCTTTACATGTTTTTTTCACAGCACTTTTCTTTTAAGCAAATTGATTGTGAAACAAATAGTTGCATGGAGACTTTTGCACAATCGCAGGTAATGAAAAGAGTAAAATTAGGAAAAAATTTTTTTTTGACATTAATGCTTTAGTTAAGATGTTTTGTGATCAAGCTTCTGTTGTATTGTCAGTTGTTTAGGTAGAAAAAAATACTAATAATCCCTTACTTATTGGAGTATACCTATATATACACTACCGTTCAAAAGTTTTAGAACACTCTCTAACTCCATGATGGTTCCTGATTTTTATTTCTTTCTACATTGTAAAGGAATGCTGAAGGCGTCCAAAAAATGCATTAATCTCCTTTGAACAGTTAATGGTGAGATGTTTCTGCTACTTCTGCTCTGTAAAGACTTCATAACGCCTCTAATCTGAGGTGCTGTTAATTGGTCATTTTTCAGGCTGATAACTCTAAATGAACTTCTCGTCTGAGACAGAGGTAGGTTTTGGTCTCGCCCTCCTGGGACGGCCTTCATGAGAGCCAGTTTCATTATGGTGCTTGACGGATTTTGCAAATGCACTTGACAATACTGTTCTTGCAAGAACTATTACAGAAATGCTGACCTCTGTGTCTTAAAATAACAACTAACTGTTGTTTTTCTTGTTGTTATGTAATTACCTAATTCCATGTGTGTTATTGTATATGTAGAAAATAAATTACTAAACAAAAACAAAGAAATTTGCAAGTGACCACAAACTTTTGAACAATAGTGCATATATATATATATGAGTCACTATAATTAAACATTTTAATTTGTTAGCGCAGGAACCAGACCCACAATCCTGTTGACTTGAACAGAAACATTCATGGTGTGTGTGTTGTGTGTGTGCACATGTGTGAGTAATTACCCCTGAGGGAGTACTACACCCCATCACAGCTCTGCACTTCACAGCCTGCTCCATCTGATCCCAAAGTTCTGAAGAAGCAGTTTGCAGGTTGAATGCTTCGTAAGCTCCGCCCGTGAAATCACGCAGACCATCAGATATATACCCACTATTCATTGCTGCATACGAACCACACACCCTAATGAGAAAAACAACACTATAACTTACATAGCATTGTATATATACAGTAGTAAGTAGTAATCGTTACCACTCCACGTACTTGGCGTAGGCTTTCTCCAGCAGCGCAGGCCAGAACTCATTACTTGTTTTGCAGTTAAGAAAGATCAGTTGTCCATCGATTGTGGGTAGCAGGTCATCTATTACAACATCTACCCACTGTCCATTTCTGTTGAACTGAGAAGAAATAACAAGACTATCTAAAATATGTTTTATTTTCTTATAACTGCACATCCCTGAGTGCTTTATTCCACCTTCACCACAGCAACATGCTTGTTATATCATGCATCCATATATAGATATATTTACTGTTTCTCCAAAACTTCCTGTTCTCACTTACGTTATGACTGCCATAAACAGTTGTTCTTTCTACAGCCACTCTTTTTTTGTTTGTTACTAAACCAAAAGCAGGATTGCTGCACTCACCCTGAAATGAAATATGCCTGCGTAATCCTGTGAAAATGACTGATTTTCAGGAATGACTTGATCCATGACGTCCTTCTGGAATGTAATCGCTCCAATTGCGGCCAAAAACCAGCAGTTCCCTAAAAGTTTCAGATACACAGGAACATATAATATTATAAGGTATATATAAAATTTATAAATATATAAAAAAAAAGTACAGATGGAGCATTTAAAAACAAGCGTTTTTTTCTGCGGCATGACGCAATTCTTCTAGCTGACTGCCGCGCTATTCTGCGAGTGCACGCCTTGCAATTTTCATCCAAGTGTTGTACTTCACAGAATTCCCACCAGGTGGCACATGGAAGAACTCTGCCAGAGCACATTATATGTATAATCATTCAAAGTCTGCAATGTATAGTATAGTCTATATGCACATGTATCTTAGTGATTGTGTGAAAACAGCTACAATAAATTCTGAACAAATAGACACAGTTCTTATATTTTTGTCTATTTGTTCAGAATTTTACACCAATATCTATATGTAATAATATTGTTGTTGTTGTAACAGTGTTTTCAAAAATACACACTACATTAATGTTGGCAAACAGCGTTTAATCTCTCTGGAGGAAACAGTTGTGTGAGGACAGGTGAATGCAGCGAAACTTTACTCAAAACGGAAACCCGATTACCCCCTCTTTTTTTTTTATTAATTGTATTTATAGTGAAGAACTGAACAGATGTAAATTCATCAATTTATCCATAAACACACACCCTGATCTCTGTTTCTCACTCTGCGTTGCTGCTGTCTGCTGAGCTGATTGAAAAATGCGCAGAAAGACGTGAAGAATCAAATGTAAAGGGGAAAGACGATAGTAAATCTTTAAGTTTATGGAGCTAATTGCAAAATTTTTAGGGGGGCTGAACATAAATTTAGGGGAGCTAAAGCCCAAAAATGGCCTAACAAAGCCCATGCATTTGCTTATGGGCAAACATTACTTATAGGAATGTGACAAATTCCATTTGCATTAAGTACCTCATTTCCAAAATAGGAGATATAGGAGAGAAGTTTTGTTAATACAATATATTTATATATTAATGCCATATAAGAATTGTCTATTTGTTCAGAATTTTACACCAAGTTTTTTCTTTGGGTTCTGCCAAAGTCGCGTGCATTTTCGGAAGCGGAGCCGTGCGCAAAGTCACGGGTAACTTTTATTTTGGAAATCTTACAACTAGTGTTGACTTTATTATCTAAATATTACTGGTAAATCATGCATTATAATGACAAACGACTAAAATGGCTTTAATGACTAAATGACTAGTATATTGTCACAGCGTGCGCCTATGATGGGCGTGCGCCCAAATTACTATCGCTCCTCGCTCACTTCGAAGCTCACTAGTTAGGCGCCTTCTCCTTCCACCGGTGCGCGAAGGAGCACGGCTGTGGAATTAAGCACCGCTGGTGAGCTATCACCATTAATGATCTCGGGGTGTAGCTCGGGGTCTGTCTGACTGTTGGGAAACTGGGCTTTGCGACGCGGTGGTCATATTAAAAGACAGTGGCACGCGAGCAGGGGCAATGTGCTGCGCCGTAGAGACTTTGAAAGCGGAATGCCGCCCTTTGATCTCCGCGAGAGGACAGCGCGTGAACGAGCTGCGCGAGCTCCCGCAGGACCTTCGCTCCCGCTTAGAGCCCGCCTTAGAGTACTAAAAGATACTATATGTAACAACTACATAAAAGGTGAATCCCAATTCTACCCCTTACCCCTACACTTAGCCCTACCCCTCCGTTTGGCGCGTTCACGTGAAGGGGTAGGGGTGTCTCATTTCTCCTTTGGTTGGAGGGGTAGGGCTAAGGGGAAGGGCCAGATAGCCCTCGAAACGAAGATTTTTCGGGACCTCACTTCAAACGAAGGGCTAACGAAATTTTCAAGATGGCCGCTCACTCGAGCAAGCAGACCCGTAAATTTAACGATTTTTTGCCATTAATAAGGATTTTTATGACAAGTTTTTATTATATGTATATTAATTTTAGTCTTGTGTTTGTGTTTATGGTGATGTTTTGTAAAAAAACGTTTGCAAAAAAACCGCTAAAGTTTGCTAGCGGATAGCGCCGATTGCGCAATATTACAAAAATATATTTTTATGTCATATACACTTTACTACATGCTACAAACAAATATGAAAGTTCAGTAGCACGGCAGTTTGCCGAGCTTTTGATAACGCATTGTTTGTTTTGCTTACGGCCATACTGTATGTGTACATGTGAATGAACGGATACGTATGATGACGTATAACAGTGTTGTAGTGGTGTCCCATTTCTTAGGGGAAATATTTTAACCCTTCCCCTTTCGACTTCGTTTTAAGGGACAAGGGGAAGGGGCGAGGGGTAGGGGAAGGGGTAAGGGGTAGAATTGGGATTGGGCTAAAGACTATAGACTGCTTAAAGTTCTTCTTACGAATCAGGGTGGACATACTGGAATGTAGTAGATGTAAAAAAACACAAATTAAAGTATAATCCGTCTTAATCTGTATTTCTGCCTATGTAACCACTTAATAAAAACCTTATAGTAATAAAAACGTGGTCTGATTGTATTAAATAGAAATATAAGTAAAAAAGTATCTTCAGCTTGAACTGATTAAACTAACTAATGACAAAAATGGTGGAGTGTTATCACAGATCGTCTGAGCACCGGTCGAACCGGTTTTTACATGTAAATTATATTTCGCACCTCATTGGGGGAAGAGATGGGGGGGGGGGGGGCGCAGTCAGAAATGTAAAGGGGGCATCATGTGTACACATCATGTTCGAGCACTGTTTTTTTCCCCTGTGCTTATAGTAACAGTATTGTCCTTGCTGAATTGTGTTGTTAGCTGCATCAGAAGCCTGGAGAAGTGGATTGCACTTTGTCAGGCCTCTACCTTCAGACCTGTACAACTTGGGTGTCCCACTCGAAGACTAAGCTGCTGGTATAGCTCTTAGGGTCGCTGATGAGGCACGCAAACCCCCTGACCACAATAAGGTGGCAATCCCTCAGGGGGGAAACTAAAAAAGAAAAATTAAATAAAACAAAATAAAATAAAATAAAATATCCTTGATTCAGATTTTATCAATCAATGACATAACATTTATCTAAGCTGGATGGTCTAATAACCTAAAGTAAGACTTAATACAGGTTGTCTTATGAATGATAATTAAAAAAAAAAACTAAGTTAAAACAGATGGGCTATAGAACAGATGATATAAATTTTTTATATATATATATATTTTTTTTCGTTATTTTTTTTTTAAGTAAATGAACAGCTCTCTTCTCTCCAATCCACTCTAAAACAACAGTCTCCTATTTCCCTTTGGAAAAACTTCCACAAATTCATCCATGAACTAGAGTGTGGGGCGGGGCTTTACGTAGGGGTCTGTCAGACAACGGTAATTTGTCTTCAGTCTGTCAAATTCAGCGGACGTGAACTCTGTGCTTGTTGTAACTGAAAAAACGCTGCAGCTTCTTCAACGTCTTTTCACTCCATGACCGCTGAAATCCGACAAGACACTACGTTAGGCTACGTCTTGACTTATTTGCATACGGACGGTGATTGGATGTTTACGGAGGGCTCAGGGAAGGTGTGTGTGTGTGTGTGCGCGCGCGTGTGTGCGCTGCAGCCTGTAAATGAATACAAACAAAGACTTGAGAAAAATCTATTACCGTATTGTGTAGTGTCCCTTTTTCGGCGGATTTTTCCGCTTGTAATATATTCATTTTGTGAGTATATTAACATGTGCTTTCTCAACATTTCAAATTTTTCATTTGTGAGGCCGTAGAACCGGCCTTGATGCAGTCTTCAGTATATTAAAGCTGTGAAGCAATCAAGGTACAATATTAAATCAGATCAAAACAGATCAGTGTATCAAAACTATTATAGTATGAGGAGGCTCCTGTTTTGCAAATCACTTTGGATGAAAAACATTTTTCGGCCAGGAAAGCATGGCAGCAGGCTTGGTCTCGGATACTTTGTTCCACCGTGGGGGTGGGAGATGGATTTAGCGAGATAATTTGTTGACGATGAAGGGGTATTTTGAGCATTTTTCATTGAAAAATGAACACATTTTATTTTGAACTTACAATATCAGTCTAAAAATACTGTCGGTCTGACGGCTCAGAAACTGCAGCAGAGGCATAAAAGACTCGCACTTTTACTTAACAAAAGGCAGCGTTATGATCAAAAGGATGATAAACGCGTGCGATTTATCGATAAAAATGCAGAAATATAACCCCCTCCCCCCCCCCCACCCCCACATACCCCCAGAAATACAATAAACACATATCTAGGCTACTCGCTAGATAAACGCTTGCTTTTCCCACACGCCAGCGCCGTCCGATGCGAGCCAATTTGTTCAAGTCATAATGAGAAAATATATAGTATATAGAGAGAAATAATATAGAGAAAGCATAAGACGACTGTCCATGCAGTAAACAAAAATAAAAGTATCAAATCCAACTATGTCTGATTTATTTGCTATCATTAATCTTTATCTTTTAAATCTATTTTAGGCAGAGATGTCCGCTCTGTCTTCTTAATTCATCTAAACCTAAACCTCCCTAAAGTATTTCCAACAGCGCACACAGTTTGCTAAATTCTCACCTATCGTGAATGAAAGGTGAGAAGAATATATGATATGGTAGTAAGTGCAATGAAAAAGCTATTTACACATGAGTGCTAAAATTTAAAGCAAACGCAATTATTAATTTATTGTGTTTATTTAACTTCATTCAGCCGTTTAAGTTATATGAAAAATAACGTTCCTACCACCCCACTATTATTTTCTGTTCCAATTTAAAGATGCCTGCGCATGTGTGCAAAAAGACGAAGTATAACAAATAATTCAAAAGTAAAAGTAAATAATTTTTAATAAAGTTAGCCTAATACATTATTGTTTACAATGCTGAAGCAAGCTTGATTTTGTTTTAGTCACTACTTAGCAAAATATTTTGTTGATGATGTGGGGGGAAGGGGGGCTATTTTGTGCGCAAAAATTAACACGTTTTATTTTAAACTTAGAATATCAGCCTAAAAATATATCACCATAGGAGCACGGCTCCGGAGCCGCAGGTTGGCGACCCCCGATCTAGGCTATATATTTAAATATATGCATATATATTAAAAGAAAGATTGACACAAACATAATAAAACTCGACCTAAATCCAATCTAGTGTTTTTTTTTAAACTAAGGTGTATGAAGGCTGCTGTCCCGCACGCACCTGACTTTGCAATCAATCTGAAGCGCTGCTATTTTAATGATATGACTTTTAATAGCTTTTGGTTTTTGGTTTTTACAATAAAACCTCACAATATAAAGTTATGATATTAAAAACTGAAAATATTACAGTAAATGTGATTTCCACGCGTTTACTTTATTAGTTTGTTTTAATCTGTGCCTGAGAACTGCCACCTGAAACATGACTGCCACCTACTGGTCTGAGACATGGTGTCTCTTGAAATCTTGCGCACTGCCGCGAGTCGCCATGAGATTTCTGTCCCTCTGATGCGCATTTTTTACTGCCCCATTTGTATCTATAAATTGATACATTTTACTTAAAATTTCCTTTGCATTAAGACTGAGAGCAGAAACTAAGTAGATGAAATAATTTCAGTAGTTAATTTTATATGGCATGGCTAATTAAAGTATAGCTAATTACAATTTAAAAGAAAATTTTTAGACAACATAACTGTGGATATAAAATTTTCTTACCAAGATGTCCTTGAGAATAATCAAACCTGGACTCGCCATCTACAACAAGACATGGGTCACTCACCAGTTCCTAAAAAAAAAGTGGTACATTATTATTATTATTACCACACTGCCATAAACTGTTTTTTTTTTTTACATTTTACAACACAAATGTAACTGACACAATTCACAGTTTATCCTGTCTACACCTAATGAGTCACAGCAACTCTGACCGAAACCTGAATCTGAAAAGCCTCTCCAGTAAGAGGTGCCAATAAAAAAACAACCTGTCACAATCAGCTATCCTTATAAAAATGACAGTTATTCCAAGTTTATTTACAAGGGCATAATCAAAATAAAATTAAATACAACAGCAGAAAATACGGGCAGCAGGTCTGTAGCCAGAGCTGTCATGTTTGATAGAATATTTTGTACATTTTATTTTATTTTTATACATCATTGTTGAATAGCTACTTCTCTAACGAGGTTATATATTATCGGCTGTTCCCTTTCAGGGGTCACCACAGCGAATCATTTGCCTCCACCTAATCCTATCCTCTGCTTCCTCTTCTCTCACATGAACTAACTTCATGTCCTCTCTCACTGCATCCATAAATCTCCCCCTTGGTCTTTCTTTAGACCTCCTGCCTGGCAGTTCCAACCTCAGCATCTTTCAAACAATATGCTCACATTCTCTCCTCTGTCCAAACCATCTCAATCTGGCCTCTCTGACTTTATTTCCAAAACATCTAACATGGGTTGTCCCTGTAATGAACTCATTTTTTATCTTATCCATCCTTGTCACTCTCAAAGGAAACCTTAACAACTTCAGCTCTGCTACCTGAAACTCTGCCTCCTGTCTTTTCCTCAATGCCACTGTCTCTAAGCCGTAGAGCATAGCTGGTCTCAACACTATCTTAAACACCTTTCCTTTCACTCTCGCTGAAACTCTTCCGATCCAGTATGGAAGTCCTCTTAGTGATTCGCATCATTTGATTTGGCAAATGTTTTATGTCGGATGCCCTTCCTGCCACAACCCCCTGCATTTATCCAGACTTGGGACTTGCACAAGAAGATACTGGATTGTCCCCCCCCGTGGTTGCATTTCTAACTAGGTTATTTCTACGGCATTAAAAAAACTTTGCATGCAGCTTTTTCTTGGCATTCAAATTCCAACGAACGCAAGGAAACCGCTTCTCCTGCGTTTTCTTCACGTTCATTTAACGCTGGTCACATACAATTGACTAAATTCATAGAAAAGAAATATACAACAAAAGCCAGTTTAAAACACATTATCTTAAACTGACCTGTTCATTGTCAAATCTTATTTAAAACTGCTTTCTTAAGATTTTGAATTAAGAATGTTAAATTTTTAATTCAATACAGTATTTAGCAAATGTACATATAACTTAACTTTTTATCTCAATATACAGGTCCTTCTCAAAAAATTTGTGATAAAGTTCATTATTTTCTGTAATGTACTAATAACCATTAGACTTTCATATATTTTAGATTCATTACACACACCTGAAGTAGTTCAAGCCTTTTATTGTTTTAATATTGATGATTTTGGCATACAGCTCATGAAAACCCAAAATTCCTATCTCAAAAAAGTAGCATATTTCATCCGACCAATAAAAGAAAAGTGTTTTTAATACAAAAAAAGTCAACCTTCAAATAATTATGTTCAGTTATGCACTCAATACTTGGTCGGAAATCCTTTTGTAGAAATGACTGCTTCAATGCGGCGTGGCATGCAGGCAATCAGCCTGTGGCACTGCTGAGGTGTTATGGAGGCCCAGGATGCTTCGATAGCGGCCTTAAGCTCATCCAGAGTGTTGGGTCTTGCGCCTCTCAACTTTCTCTTCACAATATCCCACAGATTCTCTATGGGGTTCAGGTCAGGAGAGTTGGCAGGCCAATTGAGCACAGTAATACCATGGTCAGTAAACCATTTACCAGTGGTTTTGGCACTGTGAGCAGGTGCCAGGTCGTGCTGAAAAATGAAATCTTCATCTCCATAAAGCTTTTCAGCAGATGGAAGCATGAAGTGCTCCAAAATCTCCTGATAGCTAGCTGCATTGACCCTGCCCTTGATAAAACACAGTGGACCAACACCAGCAGCTGACATGGCACCCCAGACCATCACTGACTGTGGGTACTTGACACTGGACTTCAAGCATTTTGGCATTTCCCTCTCCCCAGTCTTCCTCCAGACTCTGGCACCTTGATTTCCGAATGACATGCAAAAGTTGCTTTCATCCGAAAAAAGTACTTTGGACCACCGAGCAACAGTCCAGTGCTGCTTCACTGTAGCCCAGGTCAGGCACTTCTGCTGCTGTTTCTGGTTCAAAAGTGGCTTGACCTGGGGAATGCAGCACCTGTAGCCCATTTCCTACACATGCCTGTACACAGTGGCTCTGGATGTTTCTACTCCAGACTCAGTCCACTGCTTCCGCAGGTCCCCCAAGGTCTGGAATCGGTCCTTCTCCACAATCTTCCTCAGGGTCCGGTCACCTCTTCTCGTTGTGCAGCGTTTTCTGCCACACTTTTTCCTTCCCACAGACTTCCCACTGAGGTGCCTTGATACAGCACTCTGGGAACAGCCTATTCGTTCAAAAATTTCTTTCTGTGTCTTACCCTCTTGCTTGAGGGTGTCAATGATGGCCTTCTGGACAGCAGTCAGGTCGGCAGTCTTACCCATGATTGCATTTTTGAGTAATGAACCAGGCTGGGAGTTTTTTAAAAGCCTCAGGAATCTTTTGCAGGTGTTTAGAGTTAATTAGTTGATTCAGATGATTAGGTTAATAGCTCGTTTAGAGAACCTTTTCATGATATGCTAATTTTTTAAGATAGGAATTTTGGGTTTTCATGAGCTGTATGCCAAAATCATCAATATTAAAACAATGAAAGGCTTGAACTACTTCAGTTGTGTGTAATGAATCTAAAATATATGAAAGTCCAATGTTTATCAGTACATTACAGAAAATAAGGAACTTTATCACAATATGCTAATTTATTGAGAAGGACCTGTACATCTGAACAGTTTGAGGGTTAAGGGCCCAACAGTGGCAACTTGGTGGAGGTGGGGTTTGAACCTGGGACCTTCCACACTATAGTTCATTGCCTTAACAACTAACTTATATAAATATATTATTGTTGTTTCATTATGTAGCATGTTTATCACCAGTGTTGGGTGTAACGCGTTACAAAGTGTTAGAGTATTTGGATTACTTTTTTGATGTAACAAGTAATCTAACCAGCCAGTTGTCCGCCATTTAAGTATTCAGATATTTAGTTATATTTTTAAAAATGTAATCTGTTATTGAGACAATTTATGTAAACTGTGAGCCAGACAGCAGTGTTTCCATTAGTGTGTGTGAAAGTCGTCCTACAAGCCCCGCCCCCAATAACCCGCCCCCCTCTGTTATTCCTGCTGTTATACCCCTATGTCACCTATGCAGTTTGACACGCGGTGAGAAGCGGTGTTAGACACCGTGACCCGCTACGAGTGATCGCTCGACGGTACACAAAATTCTGCAAGGTCCACGAGCTTCCGAGAGGGCTGACGTGCAGAAAGATGGAAACGTAATCACAGAAAGTAATCAGATATACCTAAAGGTCCCGCTGATGTTGTACAGTGGTGTGAAAAACTATTTGCCCCCTTCTTGATTTCTTATTCTTTTGCACGTTTGTCACACAAAATGTTTCTGATCATCAAACACATTTAACTATTAGTCAAAGATAACACAAGGGAACACAAAATGCAGTTTTTAAATGATGGTTTTTATTATTTAGGGAGAAAAAAAAATCCAAACCTACATGGCCCTGTGTGAAAAAGTAATTGCCCCCTGAACCTAATAACTGGTTGGGCCACCCTTAGCAGCAATAACTGCAATCAAGCATTTGCGATAACTTGCAACGAGTCTTTTACAGCGCTCTGGAGGAATTTTGGCCCACTCATCTTTGCAGAATTGTTGTAATTCAGCTTTATTTGAGGGTTTTCTAGCATGAACTGCCTTTTAAGGTCATGCCACAACATTTCAATAGGATTCAGGTCAGGACTTTGACTAGGCCACTCCAAAGTCTTCATTTTGTTTTTCTTTAGCCATTCAGAGGTGGATTTGCTGGTGTGTTTTGGGTCATTGTCCTGCTGCAGCACCCAAGATCGCTTCAGATTGAGTTGACAAACAGATGGCCGGACATTCTCCTTCAGGATTTTTTTTAGACAGTAGAACTCATGGTTCCATCTATCACAGCAAGCCTTCCAGGTCCTGAAGCAGCAAAACAACCCCAGACCATCACACTACCACCACCATATTTTACTGTTGGTACAGTATGATGTTCTTTTTCTGAAATGCTGTGTTACTTTTACGCCAGATGTAACGGGACACGCACCTTCGAAAAAGTTCAACTTTCGTCTCGTCGGTCCACAAGGTATTTTCCCAAAAGTCTTGGCAATCATTGAGATGTTTTTTAGTTTCACCACTGTTCCATGTTTTTGCCATTTGTGGATAATGGCTCTCACTGTGGTTCGCTGGAGTCCCAAAGCTTCAGAAATGGCTTTATAACCTTTACCAGACTAATAGATCTCAATTACTTTTGTTCTCATTTGTTCCTGAATTTCTTTGGATCTTGGCATGATGTCTAGCTTTTGAGGTGCTTTTGGTCTACTTCTCTGTGTCAGGTAGCTCCTATTTAAGTGATTTCTTGATTGAAACAGGTGTGGCAGTAATCAGGCCTGGGGGTGACTACAGAAATTGAACTCAGGTGTGATAAACCACAGTTAAGTTATTTTTTAACAAGGGGGCAAAAACTTTTTCACACAGGGCCATGTAGATTTGGAGTTTTTTTTTTCTCCCTTAATAACGTAAACCTTCATTTAAAAACTGCATTTTGTGTTCAATTATGTTATCTTTGACTAATAGTTAACGGTTTTTGATGAGCAGAAACATTTAAGTGTGACAAACATGCAAAAGAATAAGAAATCAGGAAGGGGGCAAATAGTTTTTCACACCACTGTATATCTATCTCTTGGCAGCCTCCCTGCCTGTACATATTGAAGGTAATGTAACTGTGGTCTCCACTTGGTGATGATGGTCTACACAGTGTTTCACGGTACAGGTAACATTTTAAAAATACTTTTATACCTTTCTCCGTGAACTGTCTTGTGACAATGGTGGTAAGCTTTTAAGCAAATGTACTTCTAAAGAACGTTACTTGCTGAACTTTTACACAAAAGTACAAAATGTTGTTTTTATATGATTCTTTGAAGGTTTTAAAGATAAACATCCTGCTGAGGTTCATTGTGAATAGCAAACCCAACACACACACCCTAGGTTTAAACATGAATGCAGTCTGGTTCCAATTCAGCAGTTGGTCTGTGAGACGTGTTCAAAAGTGTGTAAGCAAGAAGAGAGACACCCTTTTTTCCTGCATTATTCCAGAGTAAAACAGAAGAGCAGCCCACCGATCTAGGACCAACAACTGATGGACATAATCTCTAAGTAAAAGATAGTTTTCCCTTGTGCTAGCAATTTATATATATACACACGAGGTCGCAGGAATAAAATTCATATTGCCTTATAAAAAAAATGGGAAATATTTTCCAAAATGTCATGTCTCTGAAAATGAGTGCATACATTTCTTCGTGTTTAAAAAACCCACAGTATCATTCCACATGATGCTCCTAGAGGGTCAAAACCAGAATGGTGCACCCATTAAAAAAAAAGCTCTGGGCCAGGGGTAGCTCAGTGGTTAAGGCATTGGACTACGATTCGGAAGATCCCAGGTTCAAACCCCCCAACCACCAAGTTTGCGCTGTTGGCCCTTGAGCGCGGCCCTTAACCCTCAACTGCTCAGATGTGTAATGGGATAAAAATGTAAGTCGGTTTGGATAAGAGTGTCTGCTAAATGTAAAAAAAAAAACAGCAAGTGTCATTAGAGCGGTTCCTTATTATTAGAGAGTAGTGATTCTGTAAGCGTTTGTGCTCCCCCTCCTCCTCCTCTTACCTTCACACACGCACACACTAACGGAAACACTGCTCTGTCGCGATTCTT
Organism: Clarias gariepinus; assembly: GCF_024256425.1. NCBI lineage: Eukaryota > Metazoa > Chordata > Actinopteri > Siluriformes > Clariidae > Clarias > Clarias gariepinus. The sequence continues at coordinate 41,407,819 of NC_071103.1, forward strand.
TTCAAAGGTGAATTTCAGGTTAATTTGTTTTATTTTTACTTCATATTTTGTATCCATTATTTTTATATGTATATTTTGTGTTGTGGCACAATTCATCTGAGTTTCTATTATTTACTATGAGTGAAATTCACTTTAATGAATACAAGCACGATTCTGGAACGAATCCTCACAATCCGGGATTTCATAGCAGTGCTAGCAACAACTGCTCCAGTCCTCCAGAGCAAAACCCCCAAAAGTTGTTTAAAATGAATTTATGCTTTTACTTTTTTGCTCACATCAGTTTGAAATTAACGAGCAGTTGACCTTTTTAAACCCAAATGGCATAAGTAAAGATGTATCGCTGTGAGCATGTGTGCCATGTCAGAGGACAGATGCATTTACATTAGAGTCAGGTAAAAGTCACTTAGATGACTTGTGACATGAACATAGCCATTGTACCTTGTGTTGGATGTTATTAGCATTAGACAGTGTTGAAATTTAAATTAAGGACTATCTACACGTGCATCCTGCCTCTCCTCCATACAGGACAACCACTCAGAGTAGTGATATGTAGTAATATGATTTAATAACTAACATGGCTATTTTTGAATAAGAGCCAAGATGCTGTGACAGGATGAGTGACGTCTATCAACTAACCCGTGCCTGAAACATTCTGAACTAATTATCAGGTTTTTTTAACACCAGTTGTTTTTTATATTTTGGTAAAATAAAGCAGAGAAGTAGCTTTAACCAGCTCAGTGACAGAGACTGCTAATACATTATTTGTTTGTTTGTTTTTTCAATATTTGCTCCCTCTATAATATTAATTTTTGATTAATATTTGTAGAAAACTGTGGAAAACTAACATGCATATAAAATTAAATTTCTGAATTAAATTATTACGGTTAATTTAATAACCCTTTAGTTGTTTTAAACATATCTTAAGCTTGTATATGTATAGGATTAGCAAACTTCATCATGCTAAATAAACTCTTTTACATGCATTTTAAACTGGTTAAAGGACTACACTACACTGGGATAAACATGTTGTGTAGATGGGAGTTGAGTTGTGATGCACGCTAACGTACCGTTGGTCTCTTCCACAACACTTTATCCACTTTGGCGAGCGACAGCAGGCCCGTTCCGAAGGCGTGCTGATCTGCAGGAAACTTATCATCCACAAACTTCTCTTCATTAGCCAGACATTTCTGACGAAGTTTGATAAAATCCTGACCCTGGAATCTCTGTGGGTTGAAGCGAGTCCCGACTGTGCTCACCTTGAGCTGTTTATTCTCCTGAGTAGCCATGTAGAGAAATCTGACCAACGAGAAACACAAAATCTATAACGGAAACAACTTTGTTTATTTATTATAATTTACACACAGGTATGTATTAATCTACCCTAACCATGAGTTCACCTGGGTAGCTTGTCCCTCCTGTCCCAATCCTCAGTATTAAATAAGAAGGTTCTCTGCTGATTCTAAAGCACTTTATCGCCACGTATGAACTCATTTGTAAATAATGCAGTATAAAAGGAAAGAAGGGGTGTAAATGATCTCGTTTGATCAGGAGGTGTTGCTCTGATTAATCTGATCATCCAAAGGCTGTGAATGGCTTTCTGCCAAACTCTATATTGATCACAATGTTGCACAGTATGGTCTTTAATTAGAATCTGGTTTTCATCAAAGATAGAGCAACAATTATTTAATTATCAGCAAGTACAAAAAATGTTAATGTGTTTGTGGATATTCTATAGCAGTGTAGAAATAGGAGGATTCTAAACAACTGATGGTATTTCATTTAAGGACAAACATTCTGTAAACGAACATAAAGCTCAATAGAACATGTCTCCTCAGAAATTTCCTGGAACTTTAAAAAGCTATAGTAAGTTCTGTAGAGCATCAACATCATAGCAAAAGTCCTATTAAAATTAGTAACATTTTTATAAAATATGATCCATAAAGCAGAGGTTCTACAAAAAATGAATGCTTACAGGATTTTGGAGTCTTGTGAGAAATGAACATGTAAAATGTTTTCAGTTAAATCTTATGGCTGTCCAGCTGAACACTGCACAAGGTTCTGTTGGTCTGCTGTGCAGTTTAAAAGAGAAACTAATATGATTGTTTTTTGACTTTTGTTCCTCCCTTCTAGCAATAAAATGTAGACAGATCTTACCTGAACGTGTGGATCCCTGAGTGTTGTCTCCTGTCTCTTCGCTGTCTGTTTGTAGGTGAGCTTCCACCAGCTTTAAATCCTGTGGATAGCGTGACTCCAGCAGTGTTTACTTTATGTGGGAGGAGTTAATCCTATAGAGCCGTGTGCTGCAGGGCTTCATTATCACATAGCAAATGTGTATTAACTCGCATTCTATTTACTCAGAATTCCTTTATCTACTTCAACTGCTGTCACATATACACACTGCATACAGACTGTGATGTGAGGGCTCCAGAAAAATGAGTTTCAGTCAGAACTCGCATCCTTACACAGATGTTTATACACAGAAATAATACGGACATACTGGCGAGAAGATCACACAGCATCATTATGTCTCACAGTTACTGTGTTGTGCATGTAACCAGGACATTTGTCAATCAACATTTTGCTTAAAACATAAAAGGAAAACATTCAAAAAGTCAGTAAATAAAGTTAGCAGAAGTTTAAAAATCATTGAGAATTTAAACTGCAGGATTTGTGAATTAGAACATTTCAAAATAACGCTTTAGTCAGTTTTGGACCCATTTAAAAGTAGATTTTCTTTATGATATTTTAATTGTTATGTATATACTAATTCAGTGACCTCACTGTAACTGTACCACAGATGACAAATAGATGCAGTTATCATGGAGTGATCCATATATAGGGTAGAAAAATACTTAGATACGCTCACTGTCCAATTTATTATGAACACCAGTACACATTAGTGCTTTAATCTAATCAGCCATAAACATGGCAGTGATGCAATAATAAATAAATGAATAATAATAATAATATACAGATACAGGTCAAGAGCTTCAGTCATTGTTCACATCAATTGATTAATCGAACCAGATGGACTAGTTTAAGTATCAGAATCAATTGATCTCCTGCTGGGATTTTCGCTCACACTCATGACTAGAGTTTGTAAAGGATGTATGTTTGTGTATAGCACTTTTAACAATGGTCGTTGTTGCAAAGCAGCTTTACAGAATCTAAAGAAAATTATGGAAATGTGTTTGAAATGTGAAAAAATATGTACGATTCAAAATAATCTCTCAACCAGTCAACCAAGGCAAATCTATTTTAAAAAATGCTTGGCTAAATAAATAGGTTTTTAGCCTACTGAGACTGTGTCTGAGTCCCGAACATTAATTGGAAAGCTATTCCATAATTTTGGGGCTTTGTAAGAAAAAGCTCTGCTCCCTGCTGTAGTTTTCATAATACGCGGTACTGACAAGCAGCCTGAAAAAAATAGTACCTAACAAGCTTTCATCAAACCTAATCTTGACAGTTTTATTGCCCCTTTTATTGCTTTTTTATGACCTTTTATGACCTTTAGTTGACCTTTGGATGACCTTTAGGATTTTTTTTTATGACCTGGAGGTTCGATAAAAGAGGGGTGTAACGATGCTTATGCGTTAGACAATCAACTTCTCGCATCATTTTTATGTTGATGTGAGAAGTTGATTGTAGGTGTATTGTGTTTTCTTTTATTAGTATTACTATCATTATTACCGATGAAAATGAATGCTTATGAGGGTATAATTTCGGAGTTGCCTTTGATGGCTGCGTATGAGTCGTCTTTAACTAGAGCTCAGAAGAAACGTGTTATGTATCTGCATCGAACTCTGCGACCACCGCGTGAATCGCTTCGGGAAAAGATGAGTCTGGATCACAGGCGCAAGTAAGGATTCGTGTTTAAATACTTAGACGGGGAGATGTTTTTTACCAACTGAAGAATGGTAAAACATTTGACATGTGTGTTGAAAAAACAATGATCACCTCAAACGACTGGTGTGTTTAGATCGATGATTTTCAATCTACTTAATGAAAAAAAGAAGATTAAAAGATCCTTACCAGAGAGTGAGAACCTAAATCTTTGGCACAAAATTAAAGAAGAAATTTGTGTCGATGAAATACCAACAACAGCAGCAAAGACTGTGCTGCAAAACGAATCTAAGGAAAGACAAATGAGAATAATATGGGAGACAAAAGCAGCAGCTACGGGTAAATGGTTTTACCGCGTGAGCTGGGGATTGACCTGCAAGAACGAGCCAGAGGGTTTGGTGACCGTGGAGCGCTTCAACACAGAGTGTGGTGAACATCCCAATAAATACCTGGATCAGAATGCACAAAGGTTTTGGGGAGCGAATCACAGGACTTTTCCACAAGAGTCGTGATTGGAGGGATCAGCTTGTGACGAGATGTGCTCTCTTCTAGCTCTGCCTCTTCTTCAGGCGGTCAGTTTAAATCCCTTTAGTTCACAGCTTCGACCCATTCGTCACGGTATCCGAATTTATGTCACTGGTGTCATAGCGAGCGACTTAGCACAAGCCTCGGTGCCTTCAACAGTGTCTGAATGTCAGCCGTGTGATTGGGAGGGCTGCATCACGATGATGCGTTTTTCCAAGATAACTTTGAAGAAGTGCGGAAGAGACTATGGACTGATCGTTTTATTTCGTCTATTGTGCGCTTTCTGGAAGTGAACAGTCTGTCTCCAGGTTAAAATGCGCGGGGAGAACCACCGAGGATGTCAAAGAGACGCTTATACAGATACAGAAAGACTTAACCGGGGAGGACGATACTACGCCTAAGAACCGAAGCTTAAAAAAAGTTGTGAACTTTTGGTACGGGAACGCCGTCTGAAGAAGAAGATGGGTAACTGCCTGCAAAAATAGAGCTTGTATGCGCACGAGTATTTGGTGATCAGCGAGATGCAGAGACTGGTGGTTAAAGTAATCGAAAACAGAGTCGACGACGCTTTAAAGTTTAAATCCAATTTTATGTGTGTATCTGATGAGGTAAAGAGATTTGAAGAAATTCTGTGTATTATTAAATCTGTAACCGGTTCTGCAAAATGGGAAGTCCATCTCATGAAAAATCGGAGCAGAAACAAAGGTGTTGCGTTTATATTTTTGTTGAGTGTATGTGTACACTTTATGCATTGTTTGTTAATATTATGGTTATTTTTATTAAAAAAACAATCATTCTGTAGACATTGTTAACGACTTGCAAAAAAATCATGTTGTTTTGTATAGAAATGGCAATGTAATCCTTACACGAGCTTTGAAAGTAATCAAACATTGTTAATATTACTATTATAATCGATTCTTTTTTTTCTTCTTCTTATATGATGTTTTTAAAGGGAAAAAAAAATATGTGTATAGAAATGGCAATGTAATCCTTACACAAGCTTTGAAAGTAATCAAACGTTGTTAGTATTACTACGTGATTGATTCTTTTTTCTTCTTGTATAATGTTTTTTATATATAAAAAATAAAATGAGTTTAAACGAAATAAAGATATTCTTTTTTCAACCCTCAACATCAAGTCTCATGTAAACAAACACCCTAAGGGTAAACACACTTCCTAAACGAGGGACAAGCAAAAAGGGTCATAAAACAGACATTTCCTAAATGAGCACGTATTTACTTTGATAATGATCAGGTTTTTACTTTGATCATTAGAGCAGGGATGATCAGCGGGGGGTTCTACTAATGAGGTGTCAAGATCATCACCTCCTCTTCCTACTTGCTCTGTTTCGACCCCTTGGATGAGGATTGGAGACGCTGCTTTTTTCCGAGCTCCGCCAAACTGACCAATTTTTCAACTTTTTCGTCCTCTTACGAAAAGTGAACATATAAGAGATGAGTATTTTATAGTATCTTTTAATATATTTACTCGAAACGCCTGTTATATCATTAAGTTTTAATTGTTTTGCAGCACACCGCTTTTAGCCGCCATTAGCATCGCTAGCCCGTTAGCCCGGCTATCACAAGTTTGTTTACGCTCTTTTACACCGGTTATCTCCGTTTCTATACACCATGTCGGTTGTGTCTCTGCCTCTGAGTGCAGGTGAGGAGACATTGGAGCTGCACTCGGTGGATTTGGAGCTGAAGGCCGTGAAGAAGCTGATCCGTGACCTACAGATGAAGCTGGCCCAGCTACAGCAGCGGAAAGCCATGCTGGAATCGTCGCTCACCGACGCTCACCTGTCTCAGGTAAATTCTCGGCGTGAGAATTCTCCTACAACCTCAACCCCGCGTGTTTCTTTGCCCAGGTCCAACGCACCGAGGACGCAGCCCGCCCAGGTTTCCTTCACCCCGGCGCCGGGATACCACGAGGCCTGGAAACAGCAGCAGCGGAAGACGCGCGCCATGCCCTGGGCGAGAACCTCTCCTCCTCCGCCAACACCCGTCTTCGACATCGCGACCCAAAACCGCTTTGCTCCTCTCCGTGATACGGCACACGACGCGCTGGTCATCGGAGACTCTATCGTCCGGCACGTGCGTGCTACCACGGCTAAAGGTAAGGCGTGCACTCGCTGTTTACCTGGTGCACATGTTCTTGATGTTGCTGCACAGGTGCCTGTGGCCCTGAGGAAGAACATTCAAACTGTGGTCCTTCATGCTGGCACGAACGACACCAGGCTGAGGCAGACGGAGATCCTAAAGAAGGACTTCAGGAGCCTGGTCGAGAAGGTCCGTAGCACATCACCCATGACAAAGATCATCGTATCTGGACCGCTTCCCACATTTCAGCGGGGAATCGAGAGGTTCACTAGATTATTTGCCTTTAATGAATGGTTACAATATTGGTGTCAACAACAGAGATTACCCTTTGTTGATAACTGGAATGTTTTCTGGGAGCGGCCTAGGCTCTACCACACCGATAGCCTGCACCCTAGCAGAGCTGGAGCAGCGGTCCTCTCTGACATCTCCAGGACACTACGAACCATCTAACTGGCGGTAAGTCATACTTTAGATTCTTTAGACATTAGCCACAATACAACTCACCATACTAATAGATGCACACACATAGCTTCTCCTATAGAAATTGTGTCTGTTTCCCGAATAGTGAGAAAAAAGAATAAATTTGTTAAATCCAGCCGAATCTGATAACCAGAAAAAGGCCAAAAAAGTAATCGAAATCAACCTCTAAAGTTTGGACTTCTCAACATTAGATCGTTTGCGCCTAAAGCTCTTATTGTTAATGAAATGATATCAGATTATTGCCTTGACGCACTCTGCCTCATCGAAACCTGGCTTAAACCACATGAATATATTGGTCTAAATGAGACTACTCCATCAGGAAATTTTTAAAGCACGAGCCCCGTCTTACTGGTCACGGTGGTGGTGTCGCCACTATCTACAATGATACTTACTGTTACTTAGAAAATAAGGCCCAGGTTTAACTAATTTGAAGTGCTCATCATTAATGTTGCACTCAATGAAATACATAATAAATCCTTGCTATATTTTACCCTGGCCACCGTGTACAGACCCCCAGGGCCATATGTCGATTTTCTTAAAGAATTTGGACATCTGCTATCAAACCTATTGGTTAACTCTGAGTAGGAGACTTTAACATTCATGTAGATGATGCTAACGACGCTTTAGCCCTCACATTTACGGACATAAATGGAGCAACTCACCGCTGTAATCATACGCTAGATTTAATTATATCCCATGGTATAGATGTCTCTAATATAGAGATTTTACCTCAAAGTGATGATATCACAGATCATCACCTCCTGATATATACTCTACCCGTAGAACAGATTAGGTGTGTCTCCCCACATTATCGATTTGTTAGAAATATGAAACCGATTACTAAAGACAGATTTACAAGTAATCTGCCGGATCTGTCCCAATTTCTTATTAGACCCCTAAATGCAGACGATCTAGATGAAGTGACTAGCACATGGCCACTATTTTTACCAGTACATTAGACACTGTTGTTCCCATCAGAAAGTTAGAGATAAAACACTTGCACCTTGGTACAATAGTCATACTCGCGCCCTAAAGAGAGCAATCCGTAACCTCGAGCGAAAATGGAGAAAAACTCAATTAGAAGTTTTTCGAATTGCGTTTAAAGACAGTATGTGCAGCTATAGACAGGCTCTAAAAACTGCTAGGACCGAGCATCTTAGCCAACTGATAGCAAGAAACCAAAACAATCCCAAGTTCTTATTTAGTACAGTGGCTCGCCTAACAAAACCTAAGATGCCTGCAGAGAGTACTCCACAACATTTTAGTAGTGAAGACTTTATGGACTTCTTTAATGAAAAAATCAATAGCATCAGGAAGAAAATAACGGAGGTTCAACCTCTAATAGCATCTCATGATCTAGTTCCGCCTAAGGCTTCACATTTAGTTTTTCAGTGCTTTACAGGTATAGGACAGGAAGAGCTTTATAAACTTATCACCTCAGCTAAATCAACAACGTGCCTGTTAGACCCAATCCCAACCAGATTTTTAAAAGAAGTGATGCATACGGTTGGAGAGCCACTTTTAAACATTATTAATTCCTCATTATATCTAGGTCACGTCCCTAAACCTTTTAAGTTGGCAGTTATTAAGCGGCTTCTTAAAAAATCTAATTTGAAAGAATGAAATAAATTACAGACCGATTTCAAACCTTCCCTTTATATCAAAAATATTAGAAAAAGTAGTATCAGCTCAAATATGCACATTCTTGCAGGAAAACAACATCCTTGAAGAATTTCAGTCAGGTTTCAGGCCCCATCATAGTACAGAAACTGCACTAGTTAAGATTGCAAACGACTTGTGTGTAGCATCGGACCAAGGCTGCATCTCAATACTAGTCTTGCTTAATCTTAGTGCTGCATTCGACACTATAGATCATAATATTCTCATAGATCGCTTACAAAATCACATAGGTATTCAGGGACAGGCATTAAAATGGTTCAGATCATACCTTTCTGATCGATACCATTTTGTAGATCTAAATAGAGAACCATCTGGTGTAATGCCAGTTAAATGTGGGGTCCCACAAGGGTCAGTTTTAGGACCTCTGCTGTTCTCAATATACATGCTTCCCTTGAGTAACATCATTAGAAGACATGGGATTGGTTTCCATTGTTATGCTGATGATACCCAATTATATATCTCAACAAAACTAGACGAAATACCTAAGTTGTCTAGATTAACCGAGTGTGTCCAGGACATAAAAGACTGGACGACCAATAACTTCCTTTTACTAAACTCAGACAAGGCAGAGATATTACTCATCGGCCCAAAAACCCGCACACAACAGCTTTCACAATTCAGCCTGCGTTTAGAAGGATGTACTGTTACTACTAGCTCAACAGTAAAAGACCTGGGTGTAATATTAGACAGTAACTTGTCCTTTGAAAATCATATTTCCAATATCACAAAAACAGATCTTTTCCATCTTTGAAATATTGCCAAACTTAGGAGCATCTTATCCGTATCTGATGCAGAAAAGCTAGTTCATGCATTCATGACCTCCAGACTGGACTATTGTAATGCATTACTAGGTGGTTGTCCTGCATCCTCAATAAACAAGCTTTAGTTAGTCCAAAATGCAGCCGCCAGGGTTCTCACTATATCCAGAAAATATGATCATATAACCCCAATATTATCATCCCAGCACTGGCTACCTGTTTGGTTTAGAATTAATTACAAAATATTATTACTTACATACAAGGCTTCAAATGGTTTAGCTCCCACATACCTAACCAGTCTTCTGATACGCTGCAATCCACCATGCTCCTTAAGATCACAAAACTATGGGCTTCTTATAATTTCCAGAATTTCAAAATCTACAAAAAGGGGTAGGGCTTTTTCATATTTAGCTCCAAAGCTTTGGAATAGCCTTCCAGACAGTGTTCGGGGCTCAGACACAGTTTCCCAGTTTAAAAGTAGACTCAAGATGCATCTCTTTAATCTGGCATACGCGTAACTCATCCCATAACTTCATACTTCAGTACATCTATCCTGAATGGCAACTACGCTAATTCTCTCCATCTGTTCTGTACTTTTCTACCCATCCTGAGGCATCTGGAGATTGTGCCAGCTTCAGTAGACAAAGGCCAACCCTGCGAGGAGCCTGAGGCATCCAGAGAAGGACCACCTCCAGCTGGATTCTGCTTTATGATGGTTGGAGCTACACATGCTGCTCCTGTGCTCCCAGTGATCCAGACCCCATCTGCCCTCTGCACCTACTGACTCATCCCTATGATGAACTGGACTTCATGTTAATTTAAAGAATTTCTGTTATATTGTACTGTACTTTCAGCTGCATAACACACATGATGTTATATCATCTCTATCTGTTATCACCCAAATGAGGATGGGTTCCCTGTTGAGTCTGGTTCCTCTCAAGGTTTCTTCCTATTACCATCTCAGGGAGTTTTTCCTTGCCACTGTCGCTGTCACCCTTGGCTTGCTCATCAGAGACATTTCATTCATTCATCTCATTATTATCTAGACACATTTTTCTCACACATACACAATTTATTATTATCATTATTTTTTTATTTTTTTTTATTGAAAAAAAATAATAATTTCTTTCATTTTTGTAAAGCTGCTTTGAGACAATGACCATTGTTAAAAGCGCTATATAAATAAAATTGATTTGAATTAAATTATCGTCTACCGATAAGTTTAGGGGTTGATAATTCAATTCAATTGTTATTGTCACAAAGCAACTTTACACAAGCAAAAGGAAATAATTATTTAAGTCAGTATGGAATGTAAGTGTGCATAAATCAAAATGAGCAGATCGTCCCTGGTGAGCAAGCCACGGGCGACAGTGGCAAGAAAAAACTTCCTGAGATGGTAATAGGAAGAAACCTTGAGAGGAACCAGACTCAACAGGGAACCCATCCTCATTTGGGTGAAACAGAAAGCAGGAATTGATCTGCATTTATACAGTGTGTTAGGTGGCAGGCAGTTCAGCTATAACAGTTGATGTTAATTGATGTAAATATGGAGTCCAGGTCGTTATTGGAGACAATTGCAATCTTGAACTACTAGCAAACGCAGCCTCAGAGAGACAGGTGTCAACACCAGTCGAGGCCAGAACCATCTTTATGGTAAAGTGAAACCATCCCCAGACACCAGACGCATTCCAAAGAGACACACTGGGCATCCATGCGACGAGATCTCCAACCAGAAGCGGGGCACCAGGATGGGTCAGACAGGTCCGGAGGGCAGAGGGAGTCTGGATCACTGGCAGCTCAGGAATGACATGTGTAGCTCGACAGAGAGAGGGAAAGAGAGGGGGGGGGGGGGGGGGAGAGAGGGAAGAAAGAGAAGAGAAGAGGGAAGAGCAAAAGAGGAGAGATAACAGTTAGGTATGGTCGCAATCACATAATGTATGTGAATGTATATTTAGTGTAGATTGCAAGCAAAGATTCCGGCAGGACTAACTATAACAGCATAACTAAAAGGGGAGAGGCAGAAGGTAACACAGACATGAGGGCTTCCTGAGAAGTAGGCAAACAATCACCTCACTGTCAACAAACCTGAGTGATCAATGAGAGTGAGGAAGACAGCATCTAAACATACCAGTTCACCATAATACTCTACGTCCATGAGTCCCCTAGATCTGCCCCTTTACCCAAGATAAATCTATTTATAAAAATGCTTTATTAAATAAATAGGTTTTTAGCCTGGACTTAAACACTGAGACTGTGTCTGAGTCCCGAACATTATTTGGAAGATTATTCCATAATTTTGGGGCTTTGTAAGAAAAAGCTCTGCCCCTAGCTGTATTTTTCATAATGCGGAGTACTGACAAGCAGCCTGCATCCTCTGATTGAAGTAGGCATGGCGGATCATAAGACACTAGCAGTTCACTCAGATACTGCGGCGCGAGACCATTTAATGCTTTATATGTCAAGAATAGTATTTTAAAATCAATGCTAAATTTTACAGGGAGCCAATAAAGTGAAGATAAGGTAGGTGTGATGTGTCTTCTGGTTCTAGTGAGGACTCTCGCTGCTGCATTCTGGACTAGCTGAAGCTTGTTTATGCATCTAGTTGAACAACCAGACAGTAAGGCATTACGATAGTCCAACCTAGAGGTGATAAAAGCATGAATTAGTTTTTCTGCATCGTTTAGCGACAGTATATTTCTTATTTTGGCAATATTTCTGAGGTGACAGAATGCTATCCTGGTAATATTATCTACATGTGCTTCAAATGAAAGGCTGGAATCTATAATCACACCGAGGTCTTTTACTGTTGCACGTGATGGAACAGAAAGGCCATCTAAAGTTACAGTGTGATCGAAAATCTTACTTCTAGCTGAATGCGGTCCTACCGATCTGGGGCCTCATGTATAAAACTTTGCGTAGATTTCATCCATAAAGTGTGCGTACGCACATAAGGCAGATTTTGCGTACACACAAAAGTTTTCAAATTTATAAAACCGTACGTACGCCAGAACCTGCGCAAGGTTCGCTTTATAAATCACAATTATCTGAATATTGTGCGCAGGTGCACGTGCTTATAGCTTACCCCAATCTCCTCCCGAAATAACCATATTTGGAGGTTAAGACCGCCTATTTTGAATATGTATGATCTCCCTGCATATTAATACGACCGATAATTGTCATTGATCTGTTTGGCTAAAAATGGAAGAACAGAAACGAAAAGCAAAAAAAAGGAAACTTCACCGACTGCGAGATGGAGGTACTGCTGTCTGAGGTGGAGGGCCGAAAAAAAGTTTTATTTGGTGGGCTCTCTGCGAGCATTTCAAATAAAAGAAAGATGGTAGAATGGGAGCAAGTAACAGAAGCAGTCAATGCTGTTACATCGGTGCCTCGCACAGTCCAAGAGACCAAAAAAAATGGTCAGACTTAAAAGTTGTGGTAAAAAAAAGAATATGTGCACACAGGCGCAGTGTTGTAACAACTGGTGGTGGTCAAGGAATCACTGACCTCTCAGCCTTTGATGCAAGGGTGGGCGCGATTATAGGGGAAACAGGATTAAGTGGAGTTCTTCCAGAATTCCAAGGTGATACGGATGTGATTTGCGGTGACGATGGTAAGTAATTGATTTATCTACACATTATATAGGTTTTTGTCTGTTTAAAATTCTGCTTTTTTTATTGTGGATAATTTAAATCAATCAATTCAAATTCCGCGGAAGTGGAAAGTCCTAAAATATCCAAGTGACAAATCTAGCAATAGATGCAGCTGTATTTAAGAAATACGTTTATTAAAACAGTCGATTTTCCTGTTTATTCATATGCAAAAAATTTAACTTAAAAAGACAAAAGCAAGTCATCAAGTGCACATTTTATTTCACACATTTACAGATATGCAATACAACCTTTAATTAAACGTTTTTTTAATGATTAAAGGAAAAGTTAATCCTGGAATGCCTTCAAGCCCGGTGAGTGGTCCAAGTGGGGTAGACAAGGTAGGCTTACATCCTACGTGCCACCGCCGCCGCCATCCTGTGTGCCTCCACCACCATCCTGTGTGCCTCCACCACCATCCTGTGTGCCACCACAATCCTGTGTGCCTCCACCAACGTCCATTGTGCCGCCATCATCAAATGCCCAAGCAACCCCATCCTGTGCGCAATCCAGTGCATCATCATCATCATGCTTTGTGCCACCACCGAGCGCTGGTAACTCAAGGCGTGTACTGACGGAAGAAGTCATGCAGACCCAACGTCACATGGTTCATGCTGTTAATGCGGTGTGTTCCGAACTGAAAGAAAGAAAAACAATTTTGTCAGAAATAAGTGGTTCACTTAAAGAACTTGTGAAAAAAGAAACAGTTTGAATTCACTTGTCTTTTTACATTGCATTTATTACATTAATACGCCGCTGTATTGCCATAGCATTATGCACTGCATTAGGAGGGCCAGGGTCGGGTTCATTATCTTCAGGATGGGCATTCGATGGAACAGGTATACCTTTCTTTTGAGCAATGTTGTGCAACACTGCGCAAGCCACAACAATGCGGCAAACTTTTGTAGGGGTGTACAATACTGTGCCACCAGATGTATCCAAGCACCTCCAGCATCCTTTTAGCAGACCAATAGTGCGTTCGACCACTGAATGCGTCCGGCAATGCTTCTCGTTATAACGCCGTTCTTGTTCGGTTTGGGGTCTAGTTAGTGGAGTTAGCAGCCACGTTCTAAGGGGATAACCACTGTCTCCTGAGAGGTAAAACATTTACAATTTTTTAAAGGAAATATAACAAAACAATGAATGTAAATACAATGGGACAATTAATATAACATTTCAAGTGCTAGGCAGAGGTAACAATTAGAAACAATATTATAAAAATACTTTAAAGAAAGTACATCCAGATCGCTTTTTGTTTTTTCCAGGGCAATATTGATTCAATATAACATTTCACTTAATTTTTAAATGCTATGAAACATGTTTTGTTTCCTGAAAATTTGCATTGATGTGAAATTTTGCATTAAAAATATTAAAATAAGTGTGGGGTTGTTTATCATTGGAGATTATAATTATACCTAAAAGAAAAAAAACATTTTAAAAGTTATGCTTTAAACACATTGGCATCATTACTCAATTACAATTACATGCGCATTCCTGCCGACTTACCAAGAAGCCACCCATCACGCACAACTCCTGTTTGCAGTCTGTTCCCTACACTGCTGTTGGACAAAATGTAGGAATCATGAGTTGACTCAGGCCATCTCGCAACTACATTTGCCAGAGACATATGCGCATCACATATGATCTGCACGTTCAAAGAATGAAAATGTTTTCGGTTAACGAAAGCAAATTTAACAGCAAGCGACACAGCTCATAAACGTGTCAAGCTCAAACTGATATGTATTTATTCTTCATTTTTATTCAGAATTATTATTAGTAGTAGTAGTAGTAGTAGTTCTCCGAATTTATTTTCTATTATTATTGTAACGCACCCGCGCGTGTGCAAAAGGACTACAAAGATGTATGCAAATTGTAGAGGGTCGAGCAAGTATACTGTTGGCCTATAACAGTATTGTTTTATTGTTTTTATGCGCTCCAAACATACATGGGCACTGGTGGCTCAGTGGTAGGTGATTTGCCTGCCATGCGGAAGACCCGGGTTCGATTCCCAGCCAGTGCTCAAAATGCCAGTGTTATGCGCTAAATGCCACGATATAGCCATTACATTATCAAGTTATGCTTCAGTACTATATGCATGTTTGCAATTGAATTTTTTTTTCTTAAGCTATGAAACACATTAGCACTCACCACACAGTTGCTATAATTTAATGATTATCATAAGCAAAAAGTATAAAACAAAGGATTCACATTTATTACATTTATTTTCACCCAGAGCGGGATTCGAACCAGGGTCTGGACGATTTTATACTATTATTTAAGCAACGCCACACCACATGGAAAGCGGCAAAAATGCTTCAATTTCATTGGTTGTCACTGAGTGTCAGCTATTCACCACTGGCCCCCCGCGGAACGCAGAATCCCCGGGCTTTGACTGCGCTTTCTCCATTCGTTATTGCCAGGGGCGGACTGGGACCAAAAAGTGGCCCTGGACTTCCACTACAAGCGTGACAAATATGCAAAGAAAAAATAAATCAGGAAGGGGCAAATACTTTTTTATGGCACTGCACATGTAGTCAGATTGTTCCACTGGGATTAAACTGTGCCAGGTGGAGTTATAGCACTTTCAAAATCATACTAACTACACTGATATGAATAACTTTGAATGATGAATGCTTTTTACCACCCTTGTGACTCAATAAGAGACAATGCAAAGAATATTTTCTAACAGCATGTAAATAATACATTTTGGCAGTATTGTCTTGCATCTTTTGAAATACATAAATAAATTAAAAAATCACAATACTGACAAAATGTCTAATTTTGCTGTCAAACTGTTTATAAGCCTCCTGGCTCTCTGTATGACTGGTGCTACTGGACATTGAAAATATTGTATTTTTATATGTTGTTTGACTTATTATTCTTTCCTTTGTTTTACAAATATGACCCAATATATGTTCAGTAAAACTTTGTTTTATGTTTTTGTATTGTGTTATATTTTTATACTAGTAAGTAGTTTTAAAAAATTATCTCCACTTTATTGAGCCAGTGTATTATGATGTGGGATGTGGTGGGCTGCTGGGTCCAGCCTCACTGTCCCTGACCTGTTATAGGCAGAATCTGTTCATTTGAAGCATTTCACAGCATTTACCTCTAAACCTTTTTTCTTATTTTCGCGTAACCTTTTCTTTTTCCTCCTTTTTATTCATGGAAATTATTATTAATTTGCTCAAAAAATTCGCTGCATTAAGAAAGGATCAATATCTAAAATTTTGAAGATGCCCACGTATGTGAACAAAGAATACAAAAGTGTATAATCTTTAATAAAGTTAGCCTAATACAATATTGTTTCCAATGCTGAAGCAAACATGATTTTATTTTAGTCTATTCATTGAATACGACGTGACCGCGCCTCGAGGTGAAGCGCACCCACAGTTACTGTAATCCCCCATCTCACCTTTACAACAGGTGTGAAGTCATCAAACCGGTTTCGCTGCTGGGGGAATTCGCAGAATTGGGGGGTTTAAAACAAAATAAACAAGACCGAGTAGACGTCTCTGCCTAAAATGTATTTCGCCAGCAAAACATAAACATGAATAGAAAAATAAACACGTAGATATAAAATGTTTAATGGTAACAATTAAATCTGACTTCATAGTTAGCATAGTAAAAGTTCTCTATCATAAGTTAATATATACATATATACCTATATCAAATAAAATTTCATATTATTCACACACACATTGATTTATACACATCGCGCAGGGGGGGGGGGGGGGTTAGAAGTGGCGCTGACGGGGAGGCGAGGGGGGGGGGGGTTCCCGCCCGGGGAGGAATTCAGTGTAGAACCGCCACTGCCTATTCTCCACCACATCACGTACTTCCCTGACCTCGGACTAAACTCCGCGCCTTGCTTTTATAATGTGGAGCAAGCCTGAGATCATATTAACGTTAATTATCGCCAGCCGAAACGAATAAGCGGCTCCGTCCCTTTGCCGCCTATTCAGGGAGCCTACGGAGTGAGCGAGTATCAATAGTAGATTTGGGCGCACACCCATCACAACGCACGCCGTGACAGATCATCATAAGTTTCTTTAATAGTAAATATTGACCCCCGTTGCGCTGTACCACCGCTGGCAAAACCCTTATAAAATAGAAGTTAAGAGAATTTACAAAACTGTATGCGTGGTTAAGCGCTGGTTCTACCTACAATAGGAAAGTAAAGAGGAGCAGTGGCGGACTGGCCATCTGGAGCACCAGGAGTTTTCCCGGTGGGCCGCTGGCCAATGTAGGGCAGCCCAGTCAGTACGCAAATATATGTATATAAATTTGTTTTAATGTATATTTAAAAAATGACGGAAACTATAATACCATGCATCTCCTTTCTACGCATATGGATGCGCAAGTGCGCCGCCGACAAAGAGCGCGTGTTTATGTTACCGCGGATCCCAGTGGAACAATCTGACTACATGTGCAGTGCCATGAAAAAGTATTTGCCCCTTCCTAATTTTTTCCTTTGCATATTTGTCACATTTGTATAGGTGGAATTAATAGTTCGTAAAAACAATGCAATTTATGCTTTCATAAGGAAAATATCAATATCTTCCATTCCAAGGATTAAAAACGGTAACAATGTCAACTTTAGAATCTAGAATCCAGAAGATAAAATTTACATAAATTTAAAAAGAGGCCTTCATCACTGAAAGTCTTTAGAAGAGCCTCAGATTCAAGAGGTTTTTAAAGTGGGGAGAGGTGCATTACAGTTCCTCTGAATGTATAGGTGAGAATAGCTGATTCACACTTGGGGAGAGTGATTAATTTGCATTTGAATGTTGTCTGGCATTGTAAAGCGCAGTGACACTAAGAGAACAACAATTTAGGATTAATAGGAATAGGAGGCACTAAAGAGGATGATTTTTATTTAGACTATAAAAAAAATAGTCTATTTTTAGGCGTGCCAGCTGCCACTTTTTAGTTAGAAGTTTTCAGTACAAATCTTATAATGCCCACATGACATCAAACATCCCCCTTGTTAATATTTTAACTATTACCATCCGTGCCTAATTTCGCGGCCCCGCTGCTTCGCATATCTGAAGGGGAGGCCGCCTAACTAGTGAGCGAGGAGCGATATTGATTTGGGCGCACGCCGTGACAGGCTTAAAAAAACTATTGTCCTTAAAAATGTAACAGATGAGGACTCAGATTAATGTGCAAAACTATATAAGACTACATAGCCTTTATAAAACTTTTATTTAAGCGAACTCACAATAACGAAAAAACGTTGTGATTTTGTAAATGTTTTAAAGCAAATAAGGTGCGCTGTTCCCTTTCAAAGGCTACACTCGATGCTGCGTGAAAACGCTATGGGAACATCTTGTCATGTTGCCGGTTGTGAAGCATGTGTGTACCAAACACGCCAATTTTTTGGCTTTTATAACCTTGGTCAGGTGACGTCATCTGATTGGACGCACCTGCAGGTTATAAATAGGAGTGAACCGGAAACATTCCTCAGATTCTTGTCTTCACCTAGTTGTGAGCGTGTGTGTCTAACCAGCAAAAATAAGTGTTTAACTCACCGATAATGGCAGAGTTTAAACGAGATGTCCCTCCGTGTGTATAATCCATATCGGAGGGCGATCTCTACACTTTACTGCTTCGATTAAGTGCTACGCGCGCGCCTCGCATTCCGAGCCGCCGCGCATTCCGAGCCGCCGCGCATTCCGAGCCGCCGCGCATTCCGAGCCGCCGCGCATTCCTGGGGCTTAAACTCGTGCATCCGGCAGAGCAGTGAGAGACGGATTTAAAACTCCTTTCTTTCGCGTTCTCATCGGATCGGGAAATCCCTCTGTCCGCTCGCAAGCGCGCGCCACGCTTCTTGTGAATGGGCAAGGATAAACAACCTCTCTTGCTTTCGCGGAGATGGTAATAGGCTCTAAGCACTTAAAAATACAGTAATAAAAAAAAAAAAAAAAAAACATAGACGGCAGGTTCTGTCGGGTGGCCGGGGGCGGAGCCTTAACGACTCTCTCTTCCCTTTTCTTAGCAATCTCCATATGAGTTAACCCTTTCATGGAGTAAGCTGTATTCATCCCGTGTTTTCCTGCCATCAACTTATTTATTTATTTAAATATAATTGAGGTAGAAACGCGGAGTTATATGATGACACCCAGATAGAAGAGACGCTTCCAGGCTATCTCTCTTCTGGGACATCATCCTTCCTGAGAAGCTATTACTTCCTTTCAAGCTGTGTAGACTTTTTATCTTACCTGGAGGGAAAAGCTTTTCAGGCAGCAGGTCAGGTTGGTGCTCCATTGCACACCATGGCGGTTTTGCATGCCTACCAGGCTGACCTGCTGAGAGACTTGAGTACTGGCGGGGCTCTGCAAGGTAAGGCATGTTGGATTTACGCCGGGCCACAGACTTGTCTCTTCGTGCAACAAAGCAGACGGCTTGTGCTATCGGCCGTATCGGCGGAGAGGCACTTGTGGTTGAATCTCAGGGGCATTAAGGAAAAGGATCGTGTACTCCTCCTCGATGCCCCATCTCGCCTCCCGGCCTACTTGGCGATGTCGTTAACTCGGTCGCCACTAGGTTCATGAGGCGAAGTTATATAACAAGCCTTCGGGAAATTCCTTCCCCGCCTTGCTCAAGAGTCGGGACTGTCGGCCACCCAGTCTCGACCGGGTCTGACTGTTGCGAGGCATGAAACACACAAGGAGAGTGTTTTTGAGCTGGGCACCCCCTCGCAAGATTGGGGTGCGTCACGCAATCCGCCTCAAAAGAGGTCAGACTGGCATATTGTCTTCACAAAGAAGCCCTGAGGTTCATGTGCCCAGGACCGTGGGGGGTGGCCCCCCAATGGGGAGAGGCACGCAGAATTCCTTTTAAAGAATGAAGTGTTCTCCCTGGCACCCCCAGGAGGTTGGTGTTCTTGCTCCGCCACCACTGGTGTTTCGGGCAACTCCAGTCTCCAATAAAATGTTAGTTCTTCGGGTTTTTCCTGCCGTGTTTCAGGATGCCGAACATCTAACATCCCCCCCGTTTAACCAAGCCGCTGAGCTTTGCCCCTTTCTGAGAAACTGGCAGCGTGGAAGCTACTGCCAAGTATATCTCCTTGGGCACTAAGCACTGTACAAAGAAACTACAGGATTCAGTTCTCACATCACCCTCCGCGTTTCAATGGCGTGGTCTCCACTTCCATGAAACCGGAAAGTGCAAGAGGAACGGGGGGCTGCGTCCAATTTTTTAGATTTTGCGGGCTTTACCGCTATCTAAAAATAAATCAATGGAAATATTGCCACAACACAGGAGGTTCCTGAGGTTCGCTTTCGGGGGCGAAGCTTACCAGTATCGGGTCCTTCCATTTGGTCTAGCTTTTTCACCCGCACATACACAAAATACACGGATGTAGTTCTGGCTCTTACGACTCCAGAGCATCCGTATTGAATTACATGACTGGCTGGCCCAGTCTCAGTAGCTAGCGCTTCGACATCAGCATGTCGTTCTAGCTAATCTTTGTTTCCTAGGATTGAGATCCAATGCCATGAAAGCATGCTCTTTCCTGTTTAGAGGACAACATTTTTGGGTGTCACATGGAATTTGAGCGTAAGCGGGCACAGCTGTCTCCCGCTCGTGTCGAATCCATTCTCAACACCGTCAAGGAAATCAAGCTAGACCAGAAAGTGACCATCACTTTCAGAGATCTTAGCTCTCATGGCAGCTGTATCCACGGTGACACCTTTGGACCTTCTGCACATGAGAGCATTTCAGTTGTGGCTAAGAACCAGGGGATTTTACTCTAGGGCCAATCCCCAATAAGGGCCAGGTGCTTCGTACCCTTCCTATGTGGTTCAGACCCCGGTTTCTGACTCTGGGTCCCACTCTAAGTTCATCTTGTCGTCGCAGATGCTAACGACAGACGCTTCCCTCATGGGCTGGGGTGCGGTCTTAAATGACCGTCCAGCCCAAGGGAGCTGGAGAGGCCATCTTTTTGCACGGCACATCAATTGCCTCAAAATCATGGCTCTATTTCAGGCCCTAAAGCACTTCCTCCAGCAGTTGAGACTACCATGTTCTAGTGCGGGTGGACAACACTATGGCAGTCTCATATATTAATCGCCAGGGCGGACTGTGCTCGCGCCGCTAAATAGCTAGCGCACCAGATTCCTGTCCCTCAGGGCGATTTACATTCTGGGAAAATTTCATGTAGCGTAGGTGGACCTCTTTGCCTCGCAAGATCAGCAAATGTCCCCTTTACTACTCTCTGACTCTAAGTCAAGCTGGTCTTCCAGCCAGCGTAATTAAGACTATTCTAAGTACTAGGACTGCCTCCCCTCAAATAGAATGTATTTGAAAAGTTGGTGCATGACGAAGCAGGTAGACCCAGTCCACTGCCGAATTGTTCAGTGCTGGAGTTTCTGCAGAAAAAAATTGTCCTCTGGCTTGTGCCCCTTGTTGAACCACTAGAGTCAGCGCCTCAGGTTTCTGACCCTTAAGATGGTTTTTCTAAATGGTTTTACCTCTCTAAGAGGATCGGACAGCTATTGCCCTCTCCTATGAGGCGCGTGGGCTCACTTCGCCTCTAGGAATCAGGGCTCATTCAACCAGGGGAATCGCCTCATCAATTGCATTAGCAAGAGGTATTCCCTTGCAGCAAGTATGTGACACGGAGGGTTGGTCCTCTCCGCACACATTTGCCAACATGCATCCTATTGTTTTGAAGCCTTCTGTCCTCCGCCTTTACAGCTTCGGAGCAGGAGAGACATCACTTACTGTGTCCAGTACGCGCTCTTCAGATTTACATCCACCGCATTAGCCAGTGGCGTAAGTCAGAGCAGCTTTTACATGTTTTGAAGCTGCAAGCTGCGTGAGAGATGCTATTGCCCTCTCCTATGAGGCGCGTGGGTTCACTTCGCCTCTAGGAATCAGGGTTCATTCAACCAGGGGAATTGCCTCATCAATTGCACTAGCAAGAGGTATTCCTTTGCAGCAAGTCTGTGATGCGGAGAGTTGGTCCTCTCCGCACACATTTGCCAATATGCATCCCATTGTTTTGAAGCCTTCTGTCCTCCGCCTTTACAGCTTCGGAGCAGGAGAGACTTCACTTACTGTGTCCAGTACGTGCTCTTCAGATTTACGTCCACCGCATTAGCCAGTGGCGTAAGTCAGAGCAGTTTTTACATGTTTTGAAGCCGCAATATATGTGAGAGATGCTATTGCCCTCTCCTATGAGGCGCGTGGGTTCACTTTGCCTCTAGGAATCAGGGTTCATTCAACCAGGGGAATCGCCTCATTAATTGCACTAGCAAGAGGTATTCCTTTGCAGCAAGTCTGTAATGCGGAGGGTTGGTCCTCTCCGCACACATTTGCCAATATGCATTCTATTGTTTTGAAGCCTTCTGTCCTCCGCCTTTACAGCTTCGGAGCAGGAAAGACTTCACCTACTTTGTCCAGTACGTGCTCTTTAGATTTACGTCCACTGCATCAGCTAGTGGCGTAAGTCAAAGCAGCTTTTACATGGTCTGGGGCCGCAACGGGGGGTGGCCCCCACTACACAGGGCTATTGCCCTCTCCTATGAGGCGCGTGGGCTCGCTTCGCCTCTAGGAATCAGGGCTCATTCAACCAGTGGGATCGCCTCATCTATTGCACTAGCAAGAGGTATTCCCCTGCAGCAAGTGTGTGACACGGAGTGTTGTCCTCTCCGCACACATTTATTACATTTATAGTTTGGATGTTCATGCTACTCCGGGCTCACGGGTCCTCGAGTCAGCTACCCAGACATAGTTCTGAGACCTTCTCGGCCTTGTGCGCACACGCTACACAACCTTGGAGTCCAGACACTCGCAGTGCAGCGGCGTTGGCACTCTCGTTCCCATAGCGTTTTCACGCAGCATCGAGTGTAGCCTTTGAAAGGGAACGTCTCGGGTAACTTTGCTGTAACCCTGTTCCCTGAAAAGGCGGGAACGAGATGCTGCGTCCCAATGCCGCACTGCCTATGTGACCGGACGTCCGTTCAGACAAATCAATCTGAGGAATGTTTCCGGTTCACTCCTATTTATAACCTGCAGGTGCATCCTATCAGATGACGTCACCTGACCAAGGTTATAAAAGCCAAAAAATTGGCGTGTTTGGTACACACATGCTTCACAACCGGCAACATGACAAGATGTTCCCATAGCGTTTTCACGCAGCATCTCGTTCCCGCCTTTTCAGGGAACAGGGCTACAGCAAAGTAACCCGAGACGTTCTGTATTGTTTTTGGTGAACTTGAGCGCGTCAGAAAATAAACGGAAACGTTTTTTTTAAATGGTCAGAGTCAGTCTGCTTGCTGTTTTCCCGACGCGTCCATAATCATCAGTCTACTTCTGCCGGGGCGCTCTGAAAAACTCCATGCATGTGGCTGAGCGCTGATTAAAACTACGGAGTAAATTAAAGAAGGGTCATGATGCCGAATCGAAGTCCTGAGCCCAAACCTCATTTAAATTAAATTAACAAATATTATAAGTAAAAAAAAAACAATAGCCCACGTTTAGAAACCGTTTATAAATTCTTTCCGACATGAGTTGGCC
Organism: Clarias gariepinus; assembly: GCF_024256425.1. Taxonomy (NCBI): domain Eukaryota; kingdom Metazoa; phylum Chordata; class Actinopteri; order Siluriformes; family Clariidae; genus Clarias; species Clarias gariepinus. The sequence goes on from NC_071103.1 coordinate 41,431,378, forward strand.
CGGTGTTATGCGCAGAGCGCCGGGAGATTTCCTGAAGCTCCGAAATCACTGGGGCATTTTTTCTAAATAGATGCTATCTTTAATAACTGATGGAGGTCTTAAGATGTATACACACGCATTTTTGAGGGGTTTAAAACTAATTAATAAGTCCGAGCAGACCTACATGAAAGGTGAGAAGTGAGTAACTGAGCGCGCTGTCGCGCTTTATTATAACAGCTTTATTTCAGTCATGAATTCACAATCACATCGCATCCCAGCTATTATTTCCACCGTGGGTAAATAATGGATGGAATAATTATTAAATGCTGGACACAAACAGCAAATATGATGATTATTATAAAAAGCCAGAAGAACCTACTATGATAATACATATATTGTTTATTCATGTCTTCTGATGATGTCGACACATTTTTACGTTTTAAATAAGATACGTTGGCATTTTCACGAATCTGGACATTCGCAGTTAACACTATCAGATAGCCTACTATCAGGAAATTAAATTAATTTCAACACCATTTAAACCAAGGCATTGCCATGTCTTTCACTGTTTTGTTCCTGTTAAGACATTACAAAAACTATATAAAAAACTTTTAAAGCACGAATTTGGGCATCTCATTTCATCATTGTGAAAATAATATGAAGCACATATACACACATTCATCATGACAGATCTGTTGTAAAACAAAATAAAATTCATGTTTGCTTCAGCATTGGAAACAATATTGTTTTAGGCTAAGTAATTATACACAGTTCTTCGTTGTACAGTACTTTCCATGCGCCATCTGGCGGATATTCAGTAAAGCACAACACATTTATTTAAATTCCCGAATGTTGCTTACGGCAAGTCGCGGCACGCAGCGCGCTAAATTGCGGCATCCCGCGGGAAAACACGCGCAGTCTTAATGGCCACATCTGTATGACTAGAACTTCTGTCTTATCAGAATTAAGCAGAAGGAAGTTAATTAGCATCCAACCTTTTATGTCCTGCACACATTGCTCAACTTTAGTAAGCTGTTTTTTCTTATCTGGTTTTGCTGAAACGTATACTTGTGTGTCATCAGCATAACAATGAAAACTAATACCATGTTTACGAATTATGTTGCCTAGAGGAAGCATGTAAAGGGAAAAAAGCAGTGGGCCTAAAACTGAACCTTGTGAAACACCAAAGTCCACTAGAAAGCATGCAGAATAATCACCATCTAAGTCTACATACTGATAACGATCGGTCAAATAGGATCTGAGCCAGGAGAGGGCTGTACCCTTAATTCCTACTACATTTTCTAATCTGTGAAGAAGAATACTATGATCAATGGTGTCAAAACCTGCCCTCAGGTCGAGTAATACAAGCATGGTTACACAACCTTGATCAGAGGCCAATAGGAGGTCATTTACTACTTTAACAAGTGCTGTTTCTGTGCTGTGATGAGGCCTAAATCCTGACTGATACAGTTCATGTATGCTATTTTTATGTAGATATGAGCATATCTGCTCCACTACTATCTTTTCGAGAATCTTAGAGATAAACGGGAGGTTTGATATTGGCCTGTAACTGGACAGCTGACAGGGGTCGAGGTCAGGTTTCTTAATTATTGGTTTAATAACTGCTAATTTAAAAGATTTTGGAACATATCCAATGCTGAGTGAGAAATTAATTATTCTCAACAGGGGTTCTGTTATTGCTGGTACTATCTGTTTAAGAAAATGTTTCGGTATAGAATCTAATATACAAGTTGATGAATTTGCAGAAGAGATGAGTGAAATTAGTTCTTTCTCTTCAAAGGGGAGTAAAGTATTCTAGGTTCTGATCTGACATAGTTAGTTTAATATCTGCATCAATTGCATTGTCCAGTTTCAAAGCCTCAATTTTATGCCTGATATTTAAGGGGCCGAGACGGAGCAGGGCGGATCTGTGGAGGCTTCCTCTATAAGATTATTTATGTTTGACAGTTGTAGTAATGTGTTTTCTATTTGAGCGAGTCGAGAAACTAAAGACTCGGGCGTAGAAGCGTTATCTGATAATATTTGCTGACGTGACTGATCTGGTGATCAATGGTTACAGACTCGGGCTGTCGGAGTGCTTTTATCTGATTTATCAATGTCTGATATTCTAAGTAGTACATATAGTAGTACACATGTAGTACACGATAGTAGTACATGCTGAAGCTAACGATATACGCCTTCGTCAGTCAGAGGTTAGCAAGAATAACTTTATAGAGGTGTTTAAATTAGCGAAGGTGATGTCCGATGAAGTAGTATGCTCTGGTCCCATCCCAATGAGACGTGGTGACATAACTTACAGCAGGTTATGGTCGCTGAACCGCTGGATGTCCAGGTGGTGCTCCGCAAAACCGTGGGCTTTATTGATAATTGTAGGACCTTTGAGGGCAAAGATGGCCTGTTAGGGCGGGACGGTGTCCATCCCACTCGGGAAGGTGCTGCTCTCATTTCTTGCAGTATAGCTCATAGTCTTAGAAGAGGCCTAGTTAATCGGTGACAATCCAGAGCCCAGGCCAGGGAGCAGACAGACAGGCTAAACCAACCGTCTGCTAGCTGCATAGAGTCGTCACCCAGGGTTCACTGTATTGAGACTGTGTCTGTTCCCCGAGCTAAAAACAAATTTAGAAAGACTCAGAAAGTCTGTTTTAGTAATTTAATTAACATAAAGACCACAAACTTGGATCAGACTGAATGCGCAGCCGGCACCTCTGATCTGAAGCTAGGACTGTTAAATATTAGATCTCTCGCATCTAAAGCAGTTATAGTTAATGAAATTATCACAGATCAGGAATTTGATATACTCTGTTTAACAGAAACCTGGATTAAACAGGACGAGTATGTGGCTCTAAATGAAGCTAGTCCTCCTGGATACAGCTACATACACCAGCCTCGGTTAACTGGTAGAGGAGGAGGCGTCGCAGTTATTCACAATGATAATTTGACTATTGTACAAAAACGCGGACACAAATTTAATTTAATTGAAATTCTTTATAGTATTATAAGTGTATTTAACTATATTAAGTCAGCTCAGTCGATCCCGCTAATTGTCATTTACAGACCTCCAGGGCCGTACTCTGAATTTCTTAGTGAATTTGCAGATTTCCTTTCAAACCTAGTCGTTTCTGTAGACAAAGTGTTAATTGCTGGAGATTTTAATATTCATTTTGAAAACCCAGAAGACCCTCTGAGAACAGCATTTATGTCCATACTGGACTCGGTAGGAGTAAATCAGTGTGTAGTAGGACCCACTCATAAAGCAGGTCACACTTTAGATTCAATGATATAAAAATTTCAAATTTCAAATTCAAATTTCAAATTTATTTGTCACATACACAGTCATACACAGTACGATATGCAGTAAAATGCTTTTTCGACTACCAGTGACCTTAAAATAAAACTTAAAGATAAGAATAAATATAAATAAAAGGTAATACGGTAATACAAGTTAACTGGTAAAATATACTGTACAAGTAAAAATAAAGACATATTGCAGTAAAAGAAATATTGCAGGAAAATGGAATTAACTAGTAAAAGTAAAAATATACTGTGCTACCTAAGATAAAATAAGAATAAAATATACTGTACAAATAAGAACAAAAATATATAATATAGAAATTATGATACTTAATAATTATTCGGATTAAGTATAAGAAATTTATTCACAATTCCACTATCTGAAGTTATCTCAGATCACTATCTTGTCTCAATTCAAGTGTGTCACAGTAATAATGTACGCACAGCGCCGCGCTACCGTATGAAACGTACATTCACATCAACTACCACACAGAGTTTCATCAGTAATCTCCCAGAGTTCCCAACTTCGATTAGATCACCGTCTGACCCCACAGAACTCGATCAGGCGACTGAATATTTAGAGTCGACATTTCGCTATACCTTAGATAATGTAGCTCCAGTTAAAAGAAAAATTATTAGAGATAAGAAACTTGCTCCCTGGTATAACGATCACATGCGCACTTTAAAACAGACTGCTCGGAAATTAGAACGTAAATGGCGTCAAACTAAATTACTAGTATTTCAAATAGCATGGAAGGAGAGCATCCAGAACTATAGAAAAGCTCTTAGTGTAGCTAGATCAACATATCTCTCCACTCTAATAATCTAAAATTTTACTCCTAGCTGTATGCGGTCCTATGACTAGAACTTCTGTCTTATTCGGATTTAGCAGAAGGAAGTTAATTAGCATCCAATTTCTTATGTCCTGCACACATTGCTCAATTTTAGTAAGCTGTTTTTTCTCATCAGGTTTTGCTGAGACATATAACTGTGTATCGTCAGCATAACAATGAAAACTAATACCATGCTTACGGATTATGTTGCCCAGAGGAAGCATGTAAAGGGAAAAAAGCAGTGGACCTAAAACTGAACCCTGCGGAACGCCAAACTCCACTAGAGAACATGCAGAATAATCACCATTTAAGTCTACATACTGATAACGATGGGTCAGATAGGATCTGAGCCGGGAGAGGGCTGTACCATTAATTCCCACTACATTTTCTAATCTGTGAAGAAGAATAGCGTGATCAACAGTGTCAAAAGCTGCACTGAGGTCAAGTAATACAAGCATAGTTACACAACCCTGATCAGAGGCCAATAGAATGTCATTTACTACTTTAACGAGTGCTGTCTCTGTACAGTTCATGTATGCCATTTCTATGTAGATATAAGCATAGCTGCTCCGCTACTATCTTTTCCAGAATCTTAGAGATAAAGGGGAGGTTTGATATTGGCCTGTAACTGGACAGCTGACAGGGGTCAAGGTCAGGTTTCTTAATTATTGGTTTGATAACTGCTAATTTAAAAGATTTTGGAACATAACCAATGCTGAGTGAAGAATTAATTATTCTCAACAGGGGTTCTGTTATTGCTGGTACTATCTGTTTAAGAAAATGTGTCGGTACAGGATCTAATATACAGGTTGATGAATTTGAAGAAGAGATGAGTGAAATTAGTTCATTCTCTTCAAGGGGAGTAAAGTATTCTAGGTTCTGATCTGACATGGCTAGATTAACATCTGCATCAATTACATTGTTCGGTTTCAAAACCTCAATTTTATGCCTAATATTTACAATTTTATTATTAAAAAAGTTAATGAAGTCCTCACTATTGCATGATGTTGTTGTGGAGATTTCTGCAGTGGTCTTATTTCTGGTTAATTTGGCTACAGCATTAAATAAGAATCTAGGATTATTTTTTTTATTTTCTGCGCTGTGCGTACATTATTACTGTGACACACTTGAATTGAGACAAGATAGTGATCTGAGATAACTTCAGATAGTGGAATTGTGAATAAATTTCTTATACTTAATCCGAATGATATTATTAAATCTAAAGTGTGACCTGCTTTATGAGTGGGTCCTACTACACGCTGATTTACTCCTACCGAGTCCAGTACGGACATAAATGCTGTTCTCAGAGGGTCTTCTGGGTTTTCAAAATGAATATTAAAATCTCCAGCAATTAACACTTTGTCTACAGAAACGACTAGGTTTGAAAGGAAATCTGCAAATTCACTAAGAAATTCAGAGTACGGCCCTGGAGGTCTGTAAATGACAATTAGCGGGATCGACTGAGCTGGCCTTGACTGGTGTTGGCAACTGTTTCTCTGGGGACTTGACAGTTCGATAGTTCATGACTGGAACTTCTTACAAGTCTACCTGGGTCTTCAATAACTACCTGGACTCCATATTAACATCAATTAACATCAGCTATTTTAGCTGAACTGCCTCCCACCCTACACACTGTATAAATGCAGATCATTTACTGCTTTTTGTTTCACCCAAATGAGGATGGGTTCCCTGTTGAGTCTGGTTCCTCTCAAGGTTTCTTCCTCTTACCATCTCAGGGAGTTTTTCCTTGCCACTGTCGCCCTCGGCTTGCTCACCAGGGACAAACTGACCATTTTGATTCATACAAATTCACATTTCATACAAACCTAAATAATTCTTTTGACTATGTAAAGCTGCTTTGCGGCAATGAAAATTGCTAAAAGCGCTATACAAATAAAATTGAATTGAATTGAACTTAATATAGTTAAATACACTTATGTTACTATAAAGAATTTTAAATGAATTAAATTTGTGTCCTAGTTTTTGTACAATAGTCAGATTATCATTGCGAATAACTGCGACGCCTCCTCCTCTACCAGTTAACCGAGGCTGGTGTATGTGGCTGTATCCAGGAGGACTAGCTTCATTTAGAGCCACATACTTGTCCTGTTTAATCCAGGTTTCTGTTAAACAGAGTATATCAAATTCCTGATCTGTGATAATTTCATTAACTATAACTGCTTTAGATGCGAGAGATCTAATATTTAACAGTCCTAGCTTCAGATCAGAGGTGCCGGCTGCGCATTCAGTCTGATCCAAGTTTGTGGTCTTTATGTTAATTAAATTACTAAAACAGACTTTCTGAGTCTTTCTAAATTTGTTTTTAGCTCGAGGAACAGACACAGTCTCAATACAGTGAACCCTGGGTGACGACTCTATGCAGCTAGCAGACGGTTGGTTTAGCCTGTCTGTCTGCTCCCTGGCCTGGGCTCTGGATTGTCACCGATTAACTAGGCCTCTTCTGAGACTATGAGCTATACTGCAAGAAATGAGAGCAGCACCTTCCCGAGTGGGATGGACACTGTCCCGCCCTAACAGGCCAGCTTTGCCCTCAAAGGTCTTCCAATTATCAATAAAGCCCACGTTGTTTTCGGAGCACCACCTGGACATCCAGCGGTTCAGTGACCATAACCTGCTGTAAGTTATGTCACCACGTCTCATTGGGATGGGACCAGAGCATACTACTCCATCGGACATCGCCTTCGCTAATTTAAACACCTCTATAAAGTTATTCTTACTAACCTCTGACTGACGAAGGCGTATATCGTTAGCTCCAGCATGTACTACTATCTTGGAGAACCTGTGCTGTCCTAGAGCCCTAAGATTACCTGCTATGTCCGGTGCTCTGGCTCCCGGGATACACCTAACCACTGCCGCTGGCGCCCCTAAAGGCCTAGCTAATTTCACGTGTCTCAGTATAGAGTCTCCTATAACCAGAGCTCTTTCAGGTTTCTCAGTGGGTGCATCACTGAGGAGAGCAAACCTGTTGGACACGTGAAGCGCAGAAGAGGTGTGCTCCGGTGGGCTAGCCTTAGCGTTAGCTTTGGCTGAACGAGTATACCGCCGAGTCGTCACCCACTCGCCCCGCTGTGAGGGCTCTAATGCCGGAGTCGGGGGCTGGTTATCTCCGCCTGTGGCACCCAGACTGTCCGCTACAGGAATAACACTGCTCTCACACTCTCTAACCCTCTCTAAAGTCTGGATGCGCTCCTCTAACGCTGATATCTTCTCCGTCAGAGTGCTCACTAACACACACCTATCACAAATAAAATTACCACTAACGACGGAGGAAGAATGTCTAAACATCCTGCACTCCACACACTGAACGAGCTGAATATTAGACATGATAACGTACCTGAGTCGGAGTTTAGTTGTTTGGAGCTGAATTCCGTTTGTTGTTCTTAGAAGAAGAAACTCGCGCGTTCTCCAAAAAGCGCAGAAAAAGGCGAAGCCAAATAGTATGAGATGTAAAAACTAGTTGCTATTAATATTATTATTGTATAAATGAAAAAGGTATGTAATTTAAACGCTAACACAAACGCAAACTTTCGCGGCAACGATACAAAAACAGGAAGCTACGTCACAGGAAGCTTGGCCTTGGCCTTTCTGTTCCATCAAATGCAACAGTGAAAGACCTTGGTGTGATTATTGATTCCAGCCTTTCATTTGAAGCACATGTAGATAATATTACCAGGATAGCATTCTTTCACCTCAGAAATATTGCCAGGATAAGAAATTTATTGTCGCTAAACGATGCAGAAAAACTAGTTCATGCTTTTATCACCTCTAGGTTGGACTATTGTAATGCCTTACTGTCTGGTTGTTCAGCTAGATGCATAAATAAGCTTCAGCTAGTCCAGAATGCAGCAGCGAAAGTCCTCACTAGAACCAGAAGATATGAGCACATCACCCCTATCTTATCTTCACTCCATTCGCATTGATTTTAAAATACTACTCTTCACATATAAAGCATTAAATGGTCTCGCGCCGCAGTACCTAAGCGAACTGCTAGTGTCCTAAGATCCGCCACGCCTACTTCGATCAAAGGATGCAGGCTGCTTGTCAGTACCGCATATTATAAAAAAAATACAGCTGGGGGCAGAGCTTTTTCTTACAAAGCCCCAAAATTATGGAATAGTCTTCCAAATAGTATTCGGGACTCAGACACAGTCTCAGTGTTTAAGTCCAGGCTAAAAACCTATTTATTTAGCCAAGCATTTTTATAAATAGATTTGCCATAGGTAAAGGAGCAGATCTGGGGGACTCATGGACGTAGAGTATTATGGTGAACTGGTATGTTTGGATGCTGTCTTCCTCACTCTCATTGTTTACTCAGGTTTGCTGACGGTGAGGTGATTGTTTGCTTTACATGTCAGGAAGCCCTCATGTTTGTGTTTCCTTCTGGCTCTCCCTTTTAGTTATGCTGTCATAGTTAGTCCTGCCGGAGTCTCTGCTTGCACTCTACAGTTAATATACATTCACATTATACATTGTGTGACTGTGACCATACCTAACTGCCATTTCTCCTCTTCTTCTCTTTGCCCCCCTCTTTCTCTTTCCTTTCTCCTCCTGTCTCCCCCTTTCACTCTTTCTCTCTCTCTGTCGAGCTACACATGTCGTTCCTGAGCTGCCAGTGATCCAGACTCCCTCTGCCCTCCGGACCTGTCTGACCCATCCTGGTGCCCCGCTTCTGGCTGAAGATCTCGTCACATGGATGCCCCGTGTGTCTCTCTGGGATGTGTCTGGTGTCTGGGGATGATTCTCTCTACCTAGAAAATGGTTCTGGCCTTGACTGGTGTTGGCAACTGTTTCTCTGGGGACTTGACAGTTCGATAGTTCAGGACTGGAACTTCTTACAAGTCTACCTGGGTCTTTAATAACTACCTGGACTCCATATTAACATCAATTAACATCAGCTATTATAGCTGAACTGCCTCCCACCCTACCCTAAATGCAGATCATTTACTGCTTTCTGTTTCACCCAAATCAGGATGGTTTCCCTGTTGAGTCTGGTTCCTCTCAAGGTTTCTTCCTATTACCATCTCAGGGAGTTTTTCCTTGCCACTGTCGCCCTCGGCTTGCTCACCAGGGACAAACTGACCATTTTGATTCATACAAATTCACATTTCATACAAAGTTAAATGATTCTTTTGACTGTGTAAAGCTGCTTTGCGGCAATGAAAATTGCTAAAAGCGCTATACAAATAAAATTGAATTGAATTGAATTAATTGCTACTGCTGCTGACTCGCTGCAGAGTATACCTCATCATCATCTACCGGTATCTCTTCAGAGCTGCGTAAAGCGTTAACTGTAGTAGCGCAGCTTCTATTTTAGAAAGTTGCAAACCCAGCGACTCTATCTGTCGCTGGTTTATGGTGTGTTTCATTGTTTATAGAGTTTATGTTATGATTATTTACAGAGTCTGGACAGTGAAGGGACATTATCTGATTTATTAACAGTTGATATTGTTGCTGATCTGCAATATTGTTGTTATTGTTGTTGTTAGGAACCGATGGATCGTTTAATGGTTGAATATGTAACTCTGGTTGGAAACCTCATGAATCAGACACGTGTAAAGACGACGTCAAAGAGTCTTGATTATCATTATTATTGTTTATTAACTCATGATTACATGATTACTAACTATATATATACTGAACAAAAATATAAACGCAACACTTTTGTTTTTGCTCCCATTTTTAATGTGATGAACTCAAAGATCTGAAACGTTTTCTACATAAACAAAATAACCATATCTCAAATATTGTTCACAAATCTGTCAAAATCCGTTACAATGAAGAACTGGAGTCAAGTCGAGACCCCAATGAGGACGACGAGCATGCAGATAAGCTTTCCTGAGACTGTTTCTGACAGTTTGTGCAGAAATCCTTTGGTTATGCACTCCGATTGTTTCAGCAGCTGTCCGAGTGGCTGGTCTCAGACGATCATGGAGGTGAACATGCTGAATGTGGAGGACCTGGGCTGGTGTGGTTACACGTCGGTTGCGGTTGTGAGGCTGGTTGGATGTACTGTCGAATCCTCTGAAACACCTCTGGAGACGGCTTATGGTAGAGAAATGAACATTCAATTCATGAGCAACAGCTCTGGTGGACATTCCTGCTGTCAGCATGCCAATTGCACGCTCCCTCAAAACTTGCGACATCTGTGGCATTGTGCTGTGTGATTCAACTGAACCTTTCAAAGTGGCCTTTTACAGGTGGCCAGTCTAAGGCACACCTGTGAAATAATCATGCTGTCTAATCAGCATCTTGATATGGCACACCTGTGAGGTGGGCTGGATTATCTCGGCAAAGGAGAAGTGCTCACTATTACAGATTTTGACAGATTTGTGAACCATATTTGAAAGATATGATTATTTTGTGTATGTAGAAAATGTTTCAGATCTTTGAGTTCATCTCATAAAAAATGGGAGCAAAAACAAAAGTGTTGCGTTTATATTTTTGTTCAGTATATGTTATTATTTATTTATTTTATTTTTCTGGTTAATATGTATTTTCTCTCAAAAAATCTTGTTAAACTCACCGGCCTAGACCGTGTCAGCTTAGCTGTTTTAAAAATCAACGTTTCTAACTTAGTTTAGGGACAACATTTTTCATGAAGGTAGAAATAAAACTCAATACATATATACATTTACAAAAGAGATAAAACTCAGTTACCACGTCGCGAGGATCGACAGTCAGATTGTTTACTGCGAAGGTCGGAACGATTTCTTTTTTTTTAAAAAAAAAACAAGATAAAACTAGTGTAGATTAAAAAAATCAAGTGAATCTAGTTTCTACCTGGGGCCATAGGTAGAATCGAAGTAGGCGTGGCGGCTCGTAAGACAGTAGCAGTTCTACAATCGCTAAGTCCCTAGAGGGTCTAGTGGGCGGCCTCAACTGTTTAGCTCCACAAATAAAAGGGCAACTAAAGGGTGCTTTTCCTCAGAAACCTTCTCAGTCAGAACATGACAAGCCGAAATAGCGGCTACGCACGTTATGAGGGTACTAGGGCATAAGCCCGAGGGCAACTTTTTTTGCAGAAACTCCAGCAATGAAACAATTCTGCCTCTCCTCATGTCTACGCTCAGCCCCTGTGGACCGGACCTCGCCAGCATCACTAGAGGAGATCCTCGACTTAACTAAGGTTCCCGCTGAATATCACGATTTGCAACAGGTGTTCAGTAAGTCACAGGCGATCTCCTTACCACCTCACCGCCCCTATGACTGCGTTATTGACCTGCTTCCCGGCACCTCCCCACCCAAGGGGCGACTCTACTCACTTTCTCGCCCAGAAAGAGAGGCCATGAATCATTACATTAACGAGTCACTAGCAGCAGGCATAATCCGTCCGTCGTCTTCTCCGGCGGGAGCTGGGTTTTTCTTTGTTGAAAAAAAAGACAAGTCCCTCAGACCTTGATTACAGAGGCTTAAACGAGATCACAGTAAAGTACCGTTACCCCCTCCCGCTGATGACGTCCGCCTTCGAACTTCTTCAGGATGCCCGTGTATTTACCAAGCTTGACTTAAGAAATGCCTACCACCTTGTCAGGATACGGGAGGGTGATAAGTGGAAGACTGCCTTCAACACCCCCACGGGCCATTACAAATATCTTGTAGTCCCATTCGGTCTGACCAATGCACCGGCCGTGTTCCAGGCCCTCATAAACGATGTCCTTAGAGACTTCCTCAATGTTTTCGTCTTTGCTTATTTGGATGATATCCTAATTTTTTCACGTTCTATAAGGGAACACAAATGTCATGTCCGCCAGGTCTTGCAACGGCTGTTGGAAAACAAGCTCTACAGTAAGGCAGAAAAATGTGAGTTCCACTGCACCTCCACTTCCTTTTTAGGCCACTCCATCTCCCCGGTAGGCATCCAGATGGACCCCGCAAAGGTCAAGGCAGTCACTGACTGGCCAGTACCTTCCTCGCGACGCGAACTTCAGCAGTTCCTGGGGTTTGCCAACTTTTATCGTCGCTTCATCCGAAGTTATAGCACGGTGGCAGCCTCACTTACGGCACTAACCTCTTCCAAAACGCCATTCCGATGGAACTCACGGGCTGAGGAGGCTTTCAGGAACCTCAAGCACCGCTTCACCACAGCGCCCGTCCTCATTTTTCCTGACCCCGCCCTCCAGTTTGTTCTGGAGGTAGACGCATCGGAAACTGGAGCTATCCTGTCACAGAGGTCTCCAAAGGATAATAAACTCCACCCCTGCTCTTTCTTCTCTCGCCGAGCTTCTGGCAGTCAAGCTGGCACTTGAGGAATGGAGACATTGGTTAGAAGGGGCGGAACATCCCTTTCTCGTATGGATGGGACCTTGAATATCTGAAGACAGCTAAAAGACTGAACTCACGCCAGGCACGCTGGTCACTGTTTTTTTCCCGTTTCCAGTTCTCTACCCCTCAAGACACGTCCACACCAGAGACAATCCTACCCCCTCACTGCCTTGTTGCAATCACCCAACTGGACGTAGAGCACCTGGTTCAGCAGACCCTGGAACAAGAATCGGCCCACTTTATCCCACTACCCAAGCTCCCGTCTGCCAAGGAAACTTGAGCTCCTTGTCAATCATGTCTTTCGACTTCACGGGTTTCCTGTCGACATCATCTCGGACAGGGGTCCCCAGTTCTCGGCCCAGTTCTGGAAGGCATTTTGCAACCTTTTCGGCGCCACCCCCAGCCTCTCATCTGGATTTCACCCACAGACTAACGGACAAACTGAGCAAATAAACCAGGAACTCGAGAAGGCCCTAAGGCGCATGGATTCGGGGCACAAGCACCCAAACTCCATTTGCTATCTAAAGTGATCTGTTTCTTCTGCGTTTGGATACACCACGCCCCTTACCGATCCCTGACAGGTGTGTGGAGAGCGGAAGGTGAGGTGGTGAGTTGGAAGGAGTGGTTGGGAGAAAGGAACGGGAATGCTTTAGTGATCATGGCGAGACTGTGGCTTGACGTGGCATGACAGTACCCTCCCCCCTACGAACGCCCCCATTGCGTTCTACCAGGTGCCTCGGGGTGGAGTCTGTGAAAATCAGTGATTAATGAGCGGTCTAGGATGAATCTTGCGGGTACCCAGCTTCTCACTTCAGGACTGTAACCCTCCCAGTCCACTAAATACTGGAGACCACGCCCACGGCGGCGAGACTTGAGGAGTCTGTGAACTGTGAAGGCTTCACCCCCGTCTATGAGTTGGGGGGGTGGAGGGGGTTGGGAGGGTGTGGACAGTGGGCAAGAGGCCAGGCGACGAATCTGGAAGATGTGGAAAGTGGGGTTAATTCGGCGCATGGTGAGAGGCGCATGGTGAGAGACATTCTTGTGGAGGAAGTTGGGAGCGAGTTGTGGGCATACTCGACCCAGGGAATGAATCTGCTCCAAGAGGATGGGTCCCGAGAAGCCATGCACCTTAGGGCCTTCTCGAGTTCCTGGTTCATTCGCTCAGTTTGTCCGTTAGTCTGTGGGAGAAATCCAGATGAGAGGCTGCAAAATGCCTTCCAGAACTGGGCCGAGAACTGGGGACCCCTGTCCGAGATGATGTCGACAGGAAGCCCGTGAAGTCGAAAGACATGATTGACCAGGAGCTCAGCAGTTTCCTTGGCAGACGGGAGCTTGGGTAGTGGGATAAAGTGGGCTGATTTAGAGAAACGGTCCACAATGGTCAGGATGCAGGTGTTATTCTATGACGGTGGTAGGCCGGTGACGAACTCGAGAGATATGTGAGACCAGGGGCTGTGAGGGATGGGGAGAGGTCTGAGTAGGCCCTCCGGAGGTCGGTTAGTGTTCTTGTTTCTGGAACAGATATCGCAGGAGGCCACAAAGTTCTTTACATCCTCTTTGATTGTGGGCCACCAGAAGCGTTGGTGCAGGAGGAAAAGAGTGCGTGCTGCTCCAGGATGGCAAGCCAATCTGAAACCGTGGGCCCAGTCCAATACCTGAGGGCGCACGGAGGCAGTGTTGCCAACTATTTTCAACGGAAAGTAGCTAAAGTCTGCTCGAAAAGTCGCCAAATGTCGCTAGATGACGTCATGCGTATATTTGCATATTGATGACGTAATTACGTCGTATTTGCATTTTGCGTGTTTTCCCTAATCCTTCCTCATGTGTCCAATATAATTATGTACTTAAGCTTTGTAACAGTGAGTAATATAAGTGCATCGGAAGAAAAAATAAATAAATAAGAAAAAAAAGAAAATGGTCAAATTAAATAGTTTTATTTCAAGCAAAGGAGAAGCAGGCAAGTGATAGGTCCGTTGCAACACCGTTTTTACATGTGCAGCTCATTCACATCCATGTTAGCTGCTGTGCAGTCACGGGAATATGCTGCTCCTTTCAGCCGAAGCTAGTGCTCACTGATCAGAGCAGACACAGGGAGATGAGTAACTGTACCGGGAAAGCAAGACCTCGTGCTTACAGGACAGTATTGGCGACATTTGGAAACTTGCTAAGGTTTGTCCAAAAGTTGCTAGATTTGTCACTAGGCGCTTAAAAAAAAAAAAAGAAGTCGTCAAGGCGGGAGCACTTAACGGCGGATTTGCGCATGGGCAATTCATTTGTGGGGGGGGGGGGGGATCTGTGAGTGCTTTGGGACGGGGGAGGGGCCGGCGGCGGCAGCTGCTGTGGCAATTTGAGAAGAGTCAGTACAGACACATCAGAGTCTCCAAAAGTCTCCAGTAACACAAGAAAAAGTCTTCAGATTTGTCACTAGTCGCTTTTTTAAAAAATTGTCGCTAGAGGGATTTGAAAAGTCGCTAAATATATCGACAAAGTCGCTAAGTTGGCAACACTGCACGGAGGCTGGAACAAAGAGTTTATTTGCGGGAACGATACTTGGGCCTGGTTCTTGTTCCAGGGTATGCTGAACCAGGTGCTCTACGTCCAGTTGGGTGATTGCAAAAAGGCATTGAGGGGGTAGGATTGTCTCTGGTGTGGACGTGTCTTGAGGGGTAGAGAACTGTCGGGAGAGAGCATCAGGTTTTACATTCTTGGTCCCAGGACGGTAAGACAACGTGAACTGGAAACGGGAAAAAAACAGTGACCAGCGTGCCTGGCGTGAGTTCAGTCTTTTAGCTGTCTTCAGATATTCAAGGTTTCGGTGATCCATCCATACGAGAAAGGGATGTTCCGCCCCTTCTAACCAATGTCTCCATTCCTCCAAGTGCCAGCTTGACTGCCAGAAGCTCACGATCCCCGATGCCATAATTACGTTCAGCAGGGGTAAGTCGGCGAGAGAAGAAAGAGCAGGGGTGGAGTTTATTATCCTTTGGAGACCTCTGTAACAGGATAGCTCCTACTCCAGTTTCCGATGCGTCTACCTCCAGAACAAACTGGAGGGCGGGGTCAGGAAAAATGAGGACGGGCGCTGTGGTGAAGCGGTGCTTAAGGTTCCTAAAAGCCTCCTCAGCCCGTGAGTTCCATCGGAATGGCGTTTTAGAAGAGGTTAGTGCCGTAAGTGGGGCTGCCACCGTGCTATAACTTCGGATGAAGCGACGATAAAAGTTGGCAAACCCCAGGAACCGCTGAAGTTTGCGTCGCGAGGAGGGTACTGGCCAGTCAGTGACTGCCTTGACCTTTGCGGGGTCCATCTGGATGCCTACCGGGGAGATGGAGTGGCCTAAAAAGGAAGTGGAGGTGCAGTGGAACTCACATTTTTCTGCCTTAAGGTAGAGCTTGTTTTCCAACAGCCGTTGCAAGACCTGGCGGACATGACATTTGTGTTCCCTTATAGAACGTAAAAAAAATTAGGATATCGTCCAAATAAGCAAAGACGAAAACATTGAGGAAGTCTCTAAGGACATCGTTCATGAGGGCCTGGAACACGGCCGGTGCATTGGTCAGACCGAATGGGACTACAAGATATTCGTAATGGCCCGTGGGGGTGTTGAAGGCAGTCTTCCACTCATCACCCTCCCGTATCCTGACAAGGTGGTAGGCATTTCTTAAGTCAAGCTTGGTAAATACACGGGCATCCTGAAGAAGTTCGAAGGCGGACGTCATCAGCGGGAGGGGGTAACGGTTCTTTACTGTGATCTCGTTTAAGCCTCTGTAATCAATACAAGGTCTGAGGGACTTGTCTTTTTTTTCAACAAAGAAAAACCCAGCTCCCGCCGGAGAAGACGACGGACGGATTATGCCTGCTGCTAGTGACTCGTTAATGTAATGATTCATGGCCTCTCTCTCTGGGCGAGAAAGTGAGTAGAGTCGCCCCTTGGGTGGGAAGGTGCCGGGAAGCAGGTCAATAACGCAGTCATAGGGGCGGTGAGGTGGTAAGGAGGGAAATAGTCTCCGTGTGGTTGCCTGAAAACTGTAGGGTGATGAAGGCAGTACGATGGGTGATGGGAGTGAGTCTGCTACCATCAAGGGCCTGAACAGAAAAAGGCTGGCACAGGGGAGTGAGAGGGATTTGGAAGTCGGAGGCAGTAGAAATTAGGTTCTGGTCCGCCCCGGAGTCCACTAAGGCATGAGTGGCATAAGACCGATCTTCATGGGTCACAGTCACTAAGAAAAATGAGCGCTGGTCCGGGGAAGAGCTAGAAGTTGGGCCCCCCTGCATCCCCAGAATTACGGGGGGGCCTGCCCTTTTAGTGGGCAGGATCGCACGACGTGGCCTGTCTGCCGTAGTAGAAGCAGGCACCATCGGCTTTGCGGCGCTGATGCTCCCTTGTCGAAATGCGCGTGCGACCTATCTGCATGGGTTTAGGGGGTGTCTCGGGGGGGGGCTATGACAGGTACTGGGGTGTAAGGAGCGAGCCGAATCTTTCTCCGGGCGTCAACGCGGGTTGCTAGGTCGATGAGCCCCTGCAGATCCGAGGGAAGATCTCGAGCCGTGAGCTCATCTTTGATTGGATCTGAGAGTCCATGAAGGAAGCAATCAAAAAGGGCTTTTTCATCCCAATCACAGAAGGGAGCCAGAGTCTGGAAATCTATGGCGTAATCTGAGACGGAGCGTGTTCCTTGACGAAGCTGAAGTATCTGGGTTGCCGCCTGATGCCCCGTGAATGAGCGATCGAAAACTCTTCTCATTTCGTCAGTGAAGGTCTTATACGTGAAGCAGCATGGAACTTGGGCATCCCATAATGCCGTCCCCCACTCTCTAGCCTTTCCAGTGAGGAGGGTGATAATATAGGCGACTTTGGAATGCTCTGTGGGAAATTACATAGCCTGCAGCTCTAGCACGAGGGAGCATTGAGATAAAAAAGAGCGACACGTGCCTGGGTTGCCATCATAGGTAGGTGGAGCAGGGAGGCGTGGCTCCTGAGAGGGAGGAAGTATCTGAGTGGGGGGGCGAGGAGTGGGTGCAGGAGGTGGCCGATCTTGAATCTGAGCAGAAAGAGATTGCAAAGTTTCTGTGATGGTTTGAAGAGTATTAGTTATCTGAGAGATTTCCTGCTGGTGAGTGCCTAAGAGGGCTCCTTGGCTCTCCAGTGCCCCCCTCAGGCGAGCAGCTTCTGCTGGATCCATTTCTTGGCCAGTTTATTCTGTCAGGGATCGGTAGGGGGCGTGGTGGATCCAAACGCAGAAGAAACAGATCACTTTAGATAGCAAATGGAGTTTGGGTGCTTGTGACTTGGTTGACAACGTTATAGTTTAATGTCTTGACCTTAATTCCGCGTAGAGCTGGGATTTGGAATAAATCCACTGGAAAGCGGAAGCGCGGAGCGCCGGCACGAGCGGGCGAGGGAGGAGGGGGTGTGTACTACGCTTGGCTCGCAGAAAAGCGGAAGCACAAGCTCTATGCCGATATGAAGAAGCCTGAGCCTTGCGGGAAGGCAGGAGAAGCGACAGCGTGAGTCCGGTTAGGAGAGGAGATAAATCGGGGTCGTGGAGCTGGCGAGGGTCGAAGCTGAAGAAAGGGGAAGAGGTCCGTGATTCAAATTCGTGGTCGATGGCAGGTAAGCAGTCGGTAACAGGTAAACTCCAAATGTGTCAGATCCAAAACGAAAGGCGAAGTCGTAGTCAAAAGGCCGAAGCGAGGTCGATACTTGGCAGGCTGAGACAAGAGATAGCGCTGGTAAATTGAGGCTGAGAAGGCACACAATAAACTGGCGATGTGGTGGTGTCAGGGAATGGCTTAAATAGGCATGAGAGGTGATTGCTGATAGGAGACAGGTGTGTGGAGAGCGGAAGGTGAGGTGGTGAGTTGGAAGGAGTGGTTGGGAGAAAGGAACGGGAATGCTTTAGTGATCATGGCGAGACTGTGGCTTGACGTGGCATGACAGCTTCCTGTTTTATTCAGAATTGAATACAAGGTTGCCCTTCTTACCCGGCAGTGTGTCTATGGGGATGCCCCTCCCTATCTCAAAGAACTTATTACTTCACACACATCTACACGCAATCTCCGCTCTGTCTCAATACATCTTCTGAAACCTATAAAACACCAAGCTTCATACTATGGGAGATCGTGCTTTTTGCTCAGAAGCACGTAGACTATGGAATGCTGAGGATGCCACAGACTGTTGATAATTTTAAATTTGGTCTTAAAACTTATCTTTTTATCAGTGATTTTCGGCAAAATAATTTGTAGCATTTGTGTAGAGATGTAGAGATTTGCTTCAAATATAAAGTGCATTATAAATAAAATGTATTATTATTATTATTATTATTATAATCCACACATGTGCTTTAAATAAAAGAAGCTATAATCACACCGAGCTCTTATACTGTTGCACTTAATGAAATAGAAAGGCCATCAAGAGTTACAGTGTCATCAAGCTTCCTTTTAGCTGCATATGGTCCTAGTACCAGAACTTGTGTGTGTTGACAGGATTAAGCAAAAGGAAGCTAATTAACAGCCAGTTTCTAACGTCCTGCTCACATTGCTTAACTTTAGTAAGCTGGTTTGTCTCATCTGGTTTTGCTGAGATGTATAACAGTGTGTTATCAGCATAACAGTGAAAACTAAAACCATGCTTACAAATTATGTTGCCCAGAGGAAGCATGTGAAGAAAAAATATCAGAAAAATATCAGTGGGCCTAAAACTGAACCCTGTGGAACACCAAACTCTACAAGAGAACATGCAGAATATACACCATTTAAATTTACATACTGATAACGATCAGTCAAATAGGATCTAAGCCACAAGAGGGCCGTTCCCTTAATTTCTACTACATTTTCCAATGAGTTAAGGAGAATACCATGATCAATAGTGTCAAAAGCTGCACTGAGGTTGAGTAACACAAGTATAGTGACGCAACCCAGATCAGTGGCCAATAGGAGGTCATTTACTACTTTAACAAGTGCGGATCCCTAAGTGTTGTCTTCTGTCTCTTCGCTGTTTGTTTGCAGGTGAGCTTCCCCCAGCTTTACATCCTGTGGATAGCGTGACTCCAGTGTTTACCGTATGTGGGAGGAGTTTAGTCCCATAGAGCCATGTGCTGCAGGGCTTTATTATCACATAGCGAATGTGTATAAACTCGCATTCTCTTTACTCAGAATTCCTTTATCTGCTTCAACTGCTGTCACATATACAAACTGCATACAGACTGTGATGTGAGGGCTCCAGAAAAATGAGTTTCCGTGAGAACTCTCATCCTTACACTGATGTTTATAAACAGAGATAATACAGACATACTGGTCACAGGGACAAACTGACCATTTTGATTCATACAAATTCACATTTCATACAAACTTAAATAATTCTTTTTACAATGTAAAGCTGCTTTGCGGCAATGAAAATTGCTAAAAGCGCTATACAAATAAAATTGAATTGAATTGAATTGAATTATGTCTTATGGTTACTGTGTTGGTCATGTAACCAGGACATTTGTCAATTAACACTTTGCTCAAAAAATTAAAGGAAAACATTCAACAAGTCAGTAAATAAAGTTAGCAGAAGTTTAAAAATTATCAACAATTTAAACTGCAGGATTTGTGAATTAGAACATTTCAAAATAACACTTTAGTCAGTTTGGACCCATTAAAAAAAAGATTTTCTTTATGATATTTTAGTTGTTATGTATATACTAATTCAGTGACCTCACTGTAACTGTAACGCAGATGACAAATAGATGCATTATCATGGAGTGATCCATATATAGGGTAGAAAAATACTTAGATACACTCACTGTCCAATTTATTATGAACACCAGTACACATTAGTGCTCTTATCTAATCAGCCATAAATGTAGCAGTGATGCAATGCAATAATAAATAAATAAATGAATAATAATAATAATAATAATAATATACAAATACAGGTCAAGAGCTTCAGTCATTGTTCACATCAATTGATTAATCGAACCAGATGGACTAGTTTAAGTATCAGAATCAATTGATCTCCATCTGGGATTTTCGCTTACACTAATGTCTAGAGTTTGTACAGGATGTATGTTTTTGTATAGCACATTTAACAATGGTCGTTGTTGCAAAACAGCTTTACAGAATCTAAGGAAAATTATGGAAATGTGTTTGAAATGTGAGAAAAAATTTATGATTTAAAATAATCACTCAAACACTCAACCAAGGCAAATATATTTTAAAAAATGCTTGGCTAAATAAATTGTTTTTTAGCCTACTAAGACTGTGTCTGAGTCCCGAACATTAATTGAAAGGCTATTCCATAATTTTGGGGCTTTGTTAGAAAAAGGCCTGCCCCCTGCTGTCGTTTTCATAATACGCGGTACTGACAAGCAGCCTGCATCCTTTGATCAAAGTAGGCGTGGCGGATCATAAGACACTAGCGAATACTGCAGTGCGAGTCCATTTAATGCTTTATACGTCAAAAGTAGTATTTTAAAATCTATGAAATTTTACAGGGAGCCAGTGAAGTGAAGATAAAATAGGGGTGATGTGCTTGTATATTCTGGTTCTAGTAAGGACTCTCGCTGCTGCATTCTAGACTAACTGAAGCTTGTTTATGCACCTAGTTGAACAACCAGACAGTAAGGCATTACAATAGTCCAACCTAGAGGTGATAAAAGCATAAAATAATTTTTCTGCATCGTTTAGTGACAATATATTTCTTATCTTGGCAATATTCATGAGGTGAAAGAATGCTATCCTGGTAATATTAGCTGGACTTCTGCAATGCACTTCTCATTGGGGCTTCTGGAAAAAGCCTTCAAAAGCTGCAGTATATTCAAAACAGTGCTGCTAGGATCCTGATGCGAGCATGTAAATATGATCATATTACATCCATCCTTAAATGTCTTCATTGGCTCCCTGTTTTATTCAGAATTGAATACACAGTTGCCCTTCTTACCCTCCAGTGTATCTATGGGGATGCCCCTCCCTATCTCAAATAACTTATTACTTTACATACATCTACATGCAGTCTCTGCTCTGTCTCAATACATCTTCTGAAACCTCAAAAAACACCAAGCTTTATACTATGGAAGATCTGCCTTTTTGCTCAGAAGCACGTAGACTATGGAATGCTGTGGATGCCACAGACTGTTGATAATTTTAAATTTGGTCTTGAAACTTATCTTTTTATCAGCGATTTTAAGCGAAATAATTTGTAGCATTTGAGATTTGCTTCAAGTATAAAGTGCATTATAAATAAAATGTATTATTAATCACACCGAGCTCTTATACTGTTGCACTTAATGAAACAGAAAGGTCATCTAGAGTTAAAGTGTCATCCAGCTTACTTTTAGCTGCATATGGTCCTAGTACCAGAACTTGTGTGTTGACAGGATTAAGCAGAAGGATGCTAATTAACAGCCAGTTTCTTATGTCCTGCTTACATTGCTCAGCTTTAGTAAGCTGTTTTTTCTTATCTGGTTTTGCTGAGATGTATAACTGTGTGTCATCAGCATAACAGTGAAAACAAAAACCATGCTTACAAATTATGTTGCCCAGAGGAAGCATGTGAAGAAAAAATATTAGAAAAAATACCAGTGGGCCTAAAACTGAACCCTGTGGAACACCAAACTCTACAAGAGAACATGCAGAATAATCACCATTCAAATCTACATACTGATAACGATCAGTCAAACACGATCTGAGCCACGAGAGGGCCGTTACCTTAATTTCTACTACATTTTCCAATCTGTAAAGGAGAATACTATGATCAATAGTGTCAAAAGTCGCACTGAGGCCGAGTAACACAAGTATAGTGACGGAACCCTGATCAGAGGCCAATAGGAGGTCATTTACTACTTTAACAAGTGCCATCCTTTGGATAGCGTGACTCCAGCTGTGTTTACCATATGTGGGAGGAGTTTAGTCCCATAGAGCCATGTGTTGCAGGGCTTTATTTTGACATGTGTATAAACTCGCATTTTGGCGGATGTGTATAAACTCGCATTCTCTTTACTCAGAATTCCTTTATCTGCTTCTCTTAGCCCGAAGCCCACATATACAAAATGCATACAGACTGTGATGTGAGGCCCCAAAAAATTTGTTTCAGTGAGAACTCTCATCCTTACACAGATGTTTATATACAGAAATAATACGGAGATACTGGTGAGAAGATCACACAGCATCATTATGTCTCACGGTTACTGTGTTGTGCATGTAACCAGGACATTTGTCAATCAACATTTTGCTCAAAAAATAAAAGGAAAACATTTAACAAGTCAGTAAATACAGTTAGCAGAAGTTTAAACATCATCGACAATTTAAACTGCAGGATTTGTGAAATAGAACATTTCAGAATAACGCTTTAGTCAATTTTAGACCCATTTAAAAGTAGATTTTCTTTATGATAGTTTAGTTATGTATATACTAATTTAGTGACCTCACTGCAACTGTAACGAAGATGACAAATAGATGCAGTTATTATGGAGTGATCCATATATAGAGTGGAAAAATACTTAGATACACTCACTGTCCAATTTATTATGAACACCAGTACACATTAGTGCTCTTATCTAATCAGCCATAAATGTGGCAGTGATGCAATGCAATAATACATAAATAAATAAATAAATAAATAAATAATAATAATAAACAGATACAGGTCAAGAGCTTCAGTCATTGTTCACATCACTTGATTAATCGAACTAGATGGACTGGTCTAAGTATCAGAATCAATTGATCACCTGCTGGGTTTTTTTCGCACACACTCTGTGTACTGGGACTTCCGGTTCCGGGACGAGAACGCTGTGCGCGTCTGTGCTGCCGTTACGTACCTGGATTGTTTGTTTGTTTGTTTGTTCCTGCTGCATATCTCTCTGCCATTCTGCTTGGCTGGTTGGATTATTCTATTTCATACTGCTGATGCTTAAATTAAACTGGACTATAACTATCAACTTTTTGCTGTCTGTGAGTTTGCCACCGGGCCACTGTCAGCCCTCTGCCCTGTTAGCGTCTCCACCACTCGGCTCTTCTGATGGGCGAGTAATCGCGCTCTCACTCGGTTGCGCTGTTTGTGCACTGCTTGCTATTTGGGGGTGCTCTCTCCTATTTAGTCTGCTGTTCTTGGTGAAGTGGCATTTCAGAGTCGGGCTAGCGTTGTTTTTGCCCGTGTCAGGCAGTTTCTGTCTGTGTCTGGCTCTCACTTGCTCAGTACTATAATGCCTTGGGCAAATGTTTTTCTTTTTTTCCTTCTTTTCTTTTCTGTTTTTTGACTCATTTTGCATCTCACTTCTATAATGGATATTGGGTATTTACCATCTCAGCTAAGCGCCTTGAACTGGTCATTTACTACTTTAACAAGTGCGGATCCCTAAGTGTTGTCTTCTGTCTCTTCGCTGTTTGTTTGCAGGTGAGCTTCCCCCAGCTTTACATCCTGTGGATAGCGTGACTCCAGCTGTGTATACCGTATGTGGGAGGAGTTTAGTCCTATAGAGCCATGTGCTGCAGGGCTTCATTATCACATAGCGGATGTGTATAAACTCGCGTTCTTTTTACTCAGAATTCCTTTATCTGCTTCAACTGCTGTCACATATACAAACTGCATACAGACTGTGATGTGAGGGCTCCAAAAAATGAGTTTCCGTGAGAACTCTCATCCTTACACTGATGTTTATATACAGAAATAATACAGACATACTGGTGAAAAGGTCACACAAAGTCATTATGTCTTATGGTTACCGTGTTGGTCATGTAACCAGGACATTTGTCAATTAACACTTTGCTCAAAAAATTAAAGGAAAACATTCAACAAGTCAGTAAATAAAGTTAGCAGAAGTTTAAAAATCATCAACAATTTAAACTGCAGGATTTGTGAATTAGAACATTTCAAAATAACACTTTAGTCAGTTTGGACCCATTAAAAAGAGATTTTCTTTATGATATTTTAGTTATGTATATACTAATTCAGTAACCTCACTGTAACTGTAACAAAGATGACAAATAGATGCAGTTATCATGGAGTGATCCATATATAGGGTAGAAAAATACTTAGATACACTCACTGTCCAATTTATTATGAACACCAGTACACATTAGTGCTCTTATCTAATCAGCCATAAATGTAGCAGTGATGCAATGCAATAATGAATAATAATAATAATAATAATAATAATAATAATAATATACAAATACAGGTCAAGAGCTTCAGTCATTGTTCACATCAATTGATTAATCGAACCAGATGGACTAGTTTAAGTATCAGAATCAATTGATCTCCACCGGGGGTTTTCGCTCACACTCATGTCTAGAGTTTGTACAGGATGTATGTTTTTGTATAGCACATTTAACAATGGTCGTTGTTGCAAAACAGCTTTACAGAATTTAAGGAAAATTATGGAAATGTGTTTGAAATGTGAAAAAAAATGTATGATTTAAAATAATCACTCAACCACTCAACCAAGGCAAATCTATTTTAAAAAATGCTTGGCTAAATAAATAGGTTTTAGCCTACTAAGACTGTGTCTGAGTCCCGAACATTAATTGAAAGGCTATTCCATAATTTTGGGGCTTTGTTAGAAAAAGCCCTGCCCCCTGCTGTCGTTTTCATAATACGGTACTGACAAGCAGCCTGCAACCTTTGATCGAAGTAGGCGTGGCGGATCATAAGACACTAGCAGATACTGCAGTGCGAGTCCATTCAATGTCTTATACGTCAAAAGTAGTATTTTAAAATCTATGAAATTTTACCGGGAGCCAGTGAAGTGAAGATAAAATACAGGTGATGTGCTCGTATATTCTGGTTCTATTAAGGACTCTGCATTCTAGACTAACTGAAGCTTGTTTATGCACCTAGTTGAACAACCAGACAGTAAGGCATTACAATAGTCCAACCTAGAGGTGATAAAAGCATAAACTAGTTTTTCTGCATCGTTTAGTGACAATATATTTCCTATCTTGGCAATATTTATGAGGTGAAAGAATGCTATCCTGGTAATATTAGCTGGACTTCTGCAATGCACTTCTCATTGGGGCTTCTGGAAAAAGCCTTCAAAAGCTGCAGTATATTCAAAACAGTGCTGCTAGGATCCTGATGCGAGCATGTAAATATGATCATATTATATCCATCCTTAAATCTCTTCATTGGCTCCCTGTTTTATTCAGAATTGAATACACAGTTGTCCTTCTTACCCTCCAGTGTATCTATGGGGATGCCCCTCCCTATCTCAAATAACTTATTACTTTACATACATCTACATGCAGTCCCTGCTCTGTCTCAATACATCTTCTGAAACCTCCAAAAACACCAAGCTTTATACTATAGGAGATCTGCCTTTTTGCTCAGAAGCACGTAGACTATGGAATGCTGAGGATGCCACAGACTGTTGATAATTTTAAATTTGGTCTTGAAACTTATCTTTTTATCAGCGATTTTAAGCGAAATAATTTGTAGCATTTGAGATTTGCTTCAAGTATAAAGTGCATTATAAATAAAATGTATTATTATTATTATTATTATTATTATTATTATCCACATGTGCTTTAAATGAAATACTGGAATCTATAATCACACCGAGCTCTTTTACTGTTGCACTTAATGAAACAGAAAGGTCATCTAGAGTTAAAGTGTCATCCAGCTTACTTTTAGCTGCATATGGTCCTAGTACCAGAACTTGTGTGTTGACAGGATTAAGCAGAAGGATGCTAATTAACAGCCAGTCTCTTATGTCCTGCTTACATTGCTCAGCTTTAGTAAGCTGTTTTTTCTTATCTGGTTTTGCTGAGATGTATAACTGTGTGTCATCAGCATAACAGTGAAAACAAAAACCATGCTTACAAATTATGTTGCCCAGAGGAAGCATGTGAAGAACAAATATTAGAAAAAATACCAGTGGGCCTAAAACTGAACACTGTGGAACACCAAACTCTACAAGAGAACATGCAGAATAATCACCATTCAAATCTACATACTGATAACGATCAGTCAAACACGATCTGAGCCACGAGAGGGCCGTTACCTTAATTTCTACTACATTTTCCAATCTGTGAAGGAGAATACTATGATCAATAGTGTCAAAAGCCGCACTGAGGCTGAGTAACACAAGTACAGTATAGTGACGGAACCCTGATCAGAGGCCAATAGGAGGTCATTTACTAATTTAACAAGTGCCATCCTTTGGATAGCGTGACTCCAGCTGTGTTTACCGTATGTGGGAGGAGTTTAGTCCCATAGAGCCATGTGCTGCAGGGCTTTATTTTGACATGTGTATAAACTCACATTTTGGCGGCTGTGTATAAACTCGCATTCTCTTTACTCAGAATTCCTTTATCTGCTTCTCTTAGCCCGAAGCCCACATATACAAACTGCATACAGACTGTGATGTGAGGACTCCAAAAAATTTGTTTCAGTGAGAACTCTCATCCTTACACAGATGTTTATATACAGAAATAATATGGAGATACTGGTGAGAAGATCACACAGCATCATTATGTCTCACGGTTACTGTGTTGTGCATGTAACCAGGACATTTGTCAATCAACATTTTGCTCAAAAAATAAAAGGAAAACATTTAACAAGTCAGTAAATACAGTTAGCAGAAGTTTAAACATCATCGACAATTTAAACTGCAGGATTTGTGAAATAGAACATTTCAGAATAACGCTTTAGTCAATTTTAGACCCATTTAAAAGTAGATTTTCTTTATGATATTTTAGTTGCTATGTATATACTAATTTAGTGACCTCACTGTAACTGTAACGAAGATGACAAATAGATACAGTTATTATGGAGTGATCCATATATAGAGTAGAAAAATACTTAGATACACTCACTGTCCAATTTATTATGAACACCAGTACACATTAGTGCTCTTATCTAATCAGCCATAAATGTGGCAGTGATGCAATGCAATAATACATAAATAAATAAATAAATAAATAATAATAATAAACAGATACAGGTCAAGAGCTTCAGTCATTGTTCACATCAATTGATTAATCGAACTAGATGGACTAGTCTAAGTATCAGAATCAATTGATCTCCTGCTGGGTTTTTTTCGCACACACTCTGTGTACTGGGACTTCCGGTTCCGGGACGAGAACGCTGTGCGCGTCTGTGCTGCCGTTACGTACCTGGATTGTTTGTTTGTTTGTTGTTGTTCCTGCTGCATGTCTCTCTGCCATTCTGCTTGGCTGGTTGGATTATTCTATTTCATATTGCTGATGCTTAAATTAAACTGGACTATAACTATCAACTTTTTGCTGTCTGTGAGTTTGCCACCGGGCCACTGTCAGCCCTCTGCCCTGTTAGCGTCTCCACCACGCTCAGCTCTTCTGATGGGCGAGTAATCGCTCTCTCACTCGGTTGCACTGTTTGTGCACTGCTTGCTATTTGGGGGTGCTGTCTCCTATTTAGTCTGCTGTTCTTGGTGAAGTGGCATTTCAGGGTCGGGCTAGCGTTGTTTTTGCCCGTGTCAGGCAGTTTCTGTCTGTGTCTGGCTCTCACTTGCTCAGTACTATAATGCCTTGGGCAAATGTTTTTCTTTTTTTCCTTTCTCTTTTTTGACTCATTTTGCATCTCACTTCTGTAATGGATATTGGGTATTTACCATCTCAGCTAATGTGTCTTGACCCTATGATGTATGAACACTGCTGGAGTTTGGGGATTCTCCGGCGCCCATGGTACATTCAGATTCAAGATTGTTTTGCTGCATTTAATAAACATAACCTAAACCACACAAATAGGACATGTCTATATGCAAAGGACGAAACCTTACCGGTGTCAAATTCTGTAAAGATAAGCGCAAGACTCACCTTAGAAAAGGTCCTTGGAAATGTAGTCCCCGGAACCGTCTGCTCGCAAACACAAAACAAACTCACACCTTCGGCACCGTCCTGGGGGTACTGGCCCCACAATGGGAGGCAGTCCTTTTATTATTTTATATTGCAAACAACAACTTAAAGCAAATAAAACGAGGTAGATTTACTATGGTGTCATTTATACGCTTGTTATTATCACTCATAGTTGTAACTACTGGCCATTGAAGAGTATGCAGTGCCAATAGCATTCTCATATTTTGATCAGCCACTGCGGCTATGTATTTGAGAATATTCCAATCTTTGGCTTCTCCTTCTTGTAAGCCTGGGGGGTTGTGAATATTCAATGGTTTCGCTACCCTCCTTCCCAGACCGGTTAGGAAATGAGCGTGAATTTCTACTTGGGATACATTATACAGTACCATTGAGTGATCTTTCTTTCCTGATCTGTAAGGCCGCACATGTCTACATCGTGCTCTTTCAGTTTTTTATCTGCACATTTCATGTGTGTAAACACTATATTCTGAGATACTATCTTTGAGATGTGATGCATACTTACCTCGAAGTCTGTCCGATTCCAACCCTGGGATGCTTCAACTGTACAAACCCAATATTTTTTCTCCATACCCAGAATTAGCGTGTGCACAATGGGCTAAACTTTCTTTTACTTGCCCTTTGCTCTCAGTGAAGTAGAGTGGACAATTTGGACTAGCACACTTTGGATAGAAAAAACTTCCCTGAAAACAGGTTGTCCACTCTAAATATTCGTAAAGAATATGGGGCTTGCTGAGCCCTGACCAAATTAAAATGGTCCTTGAGTTATTGTAGCCCAAGGGATTAGTATGACTACAATGATTTGTACACCATCCCTTATCGTGGGGTTTTACATGCATCTGCTGTGCCAAGGGTTCCGGAGGGTCTTCTAATTTCCTAGCCAATTTAGGCCCTCCCTGCACATACACCTTGGTCTTAGTTTTCATTTTCTGTCCGCAATAATTACTTGGCTCTGTTACTGTTTTACCCATATAAATACCCATCCAGTAAAAAGCATTATTAACAAACAAACTACTGCGGGGGTCAGAGACATTCCATTCATGTCTTATTACGTTAATGTGTGTCTCATTTTCCTGCTTTATTTCAACGACTCGCATGATAGTCACATTATCTTTAGTAACATTAAATAATTTCATGAATTGAACTGCTGATTTCTTTTTTGGCTTTCTGCCCAGCACTACGGTTAAAGCAACTTCCCCATATGCTCAAGTTCACGGCTTCTAGGGCATGACTCTGCAAGGCGAGTGAAACCTCGCGCTCACTCTGAAAATAACTGCGGTTTCCATCCGTCAGTTTGAGGCGACTGGGGCAGACAATGGGCTGTATTTCACTGTGAACTTTACACGGAAACCCCTGATAGACTTGTGACTCAATCTTAAGACCTACTCCAAGTAGAATTATTACTACTGTTAAGGCGGCTATTAAGCTCGCAACAACTCTTATTGTGTTCAATTTCCTATGTGTTATACTTCTCTGTTCCTGACGGCGTTCCACGATATCCAAAAGTTTCTCTTGATCCAACGATCTTCTACGAACCATTCTCCTGCTCAACTACTTTTTGAGCATCTGCAACATATAAACAGAACATGTTGCACATCCACATTTCGGCCGTTTGGCCTCCAAACATCTTAGTACGATACTTTACTGATCTTTTTTCCCCACTTCCTCTTTTGCTCATAGTGGGGGCTACTAATAGCTCTTATCTCACAGCTCATTCCTTTAATAGCGATGAAAGTTCCTAACGTGCTTTGAGTTAGGTTTTTCATAATTTTCACCTCTACAGGAAGTACTCTAGACTCCCATTCTTTTTTCAACTCACCATCTTCCTCCTCTTGGGAGGATTGGAGTACGACTACATCCACCTTCCTGGAATGGGTGACCATTTTCTGACTGACAGCCTCAACTGTCAACTCAGTTTCATGGACAGTCCTGTCCATTTTAGAGTCTTTCTCTTCCATCGAGACATACAGAGCAACACTGCCTCATGCCTTGGCATCAGCCCTCGTGGATCAAAATCAAGCAATGGCTGCAATGCCTGCACGCTGGGTGACACCTGGGTCATAGTTCAGTCCCACGCACCCCATGCTTTTCCTAGTCTGCCAGACTTCCTTCCGACTGACTACTGTGAGCGTCCCCTCTGCAGTCAACTCGCTACACCTCGGACTTAGCTCACCTATTCTTCCATCCCATAAACATTGACACGCTGTGCCCATTAGTCTATATGTATTCCTACAGGGCCCACACTGTAAGGCGTTTTGGCAAGTTCACTTTGCCTTTAACACCTCCTCTACAATCACCACTTTGGGATGCCTCAAACGACATTCCCCACACACTGATACCTGCCCCACGGCACAGGCATCGGGAAAAAATGGCATACTCTGCCACACCAGCTTTCTATAAGCCTTTCGTCCATACAACTGGGATTTTGGAGGCCGCTGGCTCTCCAGTCCCCACCATAACACTTGAGTGCATGCTTTGTCACAAATAACACAATCTTTAGGGTTATATAGGGTCAGGGTGCTTAATTCATCAGGTCGAGTCATCAGACTGCCTCCAGTCCTATGTCCCTCAGCGCTGTAACTTTTCCTAAACTGCCACTTGCATTCTGTACTCTTACTAGTCCTCTCTGAGACATAATTGCCGTCAGTCTCCGTGCCAGAGGCATACCCATGCTCTCTGAGCTACCTATTTCACATTTTTCCGCGATTGCCTTTGCCATATTAAATCTCTCAATGAATTAATACTGTTATTCTCAAGCTCAACTGTATCCTTACCTAGGATAGCCTTAACAGTATCACGAGTTCCTAATTTTGCCTTAAACCTACCTTTTGTGGTAGTTCGCTGTATGTATACGGTATCTCCTACCGCTGGGCCTGTATAACCTTCAACCTCGCCTTCAGGGTCGCAGCTTTTCGGCCGTACCTTGTGGTTAATGAAATGCATGCACTTAGTTATGTTTAGATCCCATGCATTTTTTGTATCTGTGTTTTTTGCAAACCACTCTTTGATATTTCTTATCTGTCTTTCAACATATGCATTAGATTGAGGCTGATATTTCACAGATTTAACAAGCCTGACATCCTCAGCGTCTAGAAAATCCTTGACTTTCTTACCAGAGATATTATGCGCACCATCCGCACGCACAGACAACTGTTTACCATGATACCTAAACCATTCCTTCAAACACTGAATTACCACATCTTCAGTGGCTCTAGAACATGGCCAAATCATAGTCACCTTCGTGCAATTGTCAATAGCACAGAGAAAATACTGATTTTTCCTCGCAGTGCTCGGCAAAATAGGACCAGCAAAATCAATGCTTATCTCTTGTCCTTCATAATCACTAGGGAGGGTCCCCACCCCAAAATAATGCGACGTCATCGCCAGTCGGCATGACTCAGAACTCATTTTTATGCGATGGTACTTCTCTTTGTAATTAGGTACATTTAACCCCTGAGCTTTAAGGTATTTACCTAAGTATTTGGTCGTGCAATGACTAAGAGCATCATGCAGCTCTTTCAACAGCTTGCTGTCTTTATTAATCACAGCATACACTTTACGTGCCAACTTGTCAACTTCCATGTTTCCCTGCGCAGCAGGTGTCATTTGCTTTGTGTGGCTGACCTGGTGTAATGGAATGATTTCCATTTCTTGAGAGAGAGCATTAATCTCTTCCCATTTCTCTTTCTGTTGCAACGGCGCGCCACACTGGGAGATACTCAGAGATTCCTTTAACCACGTAATTTAAATCAGACACGAGCACCAATCGGGTTGCTCCGAGTGTCTTGGCTCTCTGCAATGCTTCCGCAACAGCAACTACTTCTGCTTCCTGAGCGGAGCCAACAGTTTCTTCGCGCTCTTGAGCTATAATCTTACCATTCCTCTTAAGAATAAATGCCCAGGAAGTGCTATCTTTTGTCTTCGAACCATCAGTATAAGCCACATACTCATATCCCTTCGGAATTACAGTGACTTTCTGTTTCTTTGGGACTCGCGTCTCCCGAAACTGAAACTGTGTATTATCCAAAATCATTTTCCACTGATTCCATCTGTACTGATGGACTCTATGTAGGTTTATTACTAGATTTTTCTTTAACCTGTTAATCAGTCCGGTTTCATTTTCTTTAGAGCCGTCCACTTCGATAATTATAGGCTGATCGCGCGCAAGGTTTTTAAGAGCAATGAGTCGTTTAGCAACCAAAGCTAGAATATCACCAACACTCAGTGGTGCAAAAGTTAGGTGTACTCTGTCTTTAGGGTCGGATAGAAAAACCAACTGGCATGTTTTCTGACTTATTTAGCAGTTTGAGCTCAATCTCCTCGCTGCCATTCTCTATTTTAACACACAGAGGCTTCTCGGCATCACGGCGCGCGAGCTGTCCACTAGTGAGCAGTGCCTCGATTAAGCTCTGGCGCGCACTTTCAGCGCGCTGCGTCCAGTTCAACTTACCACCTTTAACTGTGTTAAAAATCTCTTTGGAATATTTAGCAAAATCAGGAGTCAAAATTCTGGCGTAAGTCAAGGTACCCATCTGTACCTGCACATCTCTTAGGGTCTTAATCGGCTCATCTCTAAGCCGCTCCAACCGCTCACGCATGGTCTCAGACAACTCTCTGGATTTACCTGTGAAT
This sequence comes from Clarias gariepinus, assembly GCF_024256425.1. Taxonomy (NCBI): domain Eukaryota; kingdom Metazoa; phylum Chordata; class Actinopteri; order Siluriformes; family Clariidae; genus Clarias; species Clarias gariepinus. The sequence continues at coordinate 41,464,246 of NC_071103.1, forward strand.
TTAAAACCAAGTAATTCAACCGCTTCCTTTCCTAAATCCATCTTTTTCAGGGAAGGCTTCAATCCAGCCTTTACGAGCCTTTTGAGAGTTTTCTCCAAAATCTCAAGATGTTCCAGTTCATTATCAGTCACAATAAGTATATCATCAATGTATACTTGAACCGGGAGCCCTTCCAAAATATATAGGATAGTACTCTGGAAAACATTAGGAGCATTTCGATATCCCATCGGAAGACGAGGATAAGAATATTGTTTGCCCTCAAAAGTAAATGCCGTTCTTGGCTGACTGTCTTTACTCAAGGGAATTGACAGGAATCCATTTGCCAGGTCAATTTTGGAAATTATGCGACCCTCTTTAACCTCACTTAGGAGATCGGGCGCATTAATCAAATACATTGTATCTGGCACGGTTACTTTGTTCAAAGCTTTGAAATTAGAGACAAGGCAATATGAGTTATCACTCTTACGCACAGCTTGAATAGAAGAATTGGTCGGCGCTCCGTCAATTTCACGGATTACTCCCTTTTTTACCAATTCCTGAATAGTCTCTCTGATTTCAGGTTTAGCTTGTGCATTGGTTGGATATTGTCTCTGAGGCTTGTGTATACCTCCTTTTATCTCATGAGTGTATTTCTCATCGAACAGGCCACAGTCATTTTTACTATCGACCGTGCCAGGACAAATTTCCTGGAGAATCACATTCAGCTCTTCCTTTGGAAGCACAGTTTCACTCAAGATGCGAGTTATTTCTTTTTGCTTATCAACCTTTTTCATCCAGCCAATTATCTTTTTCGCATCTACATCTGCGAGAAGGTTTTCTTCTTCCAGAATCACTTCAATTTCTCCTAACTGGTACAAATCTTTTTCCCCTGACGTGACCAGCAAAATTAGTTACCTTAATTACACGTTTCTTTTCCAAATTTCCAGCCTCGCTGCTTTTTACCACCGATACATCAGCTCCTGTGTCAATCCTAAAGTTAATAGCGTTATAATCTACTTTCAGCTCTCCATCTATCTCTTTCACCTGATTGGAGCGGATGGCGTCCTTCAAAGAGGCCGCCAATACCTATTTAAATTGGAACTTGGGCACACTTTCCCTGGGACCATCATCCTCACGGCCCATGATACTTTTCTGCTTCGATGAATCACCATCATCTCTCCGAAAACCAAGGTTCTTAAATGCAGTCATCACTGCACCAACCATACTATTACCTTTCCTAGAGCGCTTAAAACTGGAGCGTGACCTTCTGCCTTTGTCACGGTGCTCCAAGACTTTTTGTCTCTGCTCGGGAGACATTTCCTCCCATCTTTCTTGACTGATATAGGTGTCTTTCGACCCACCTCTCTGATTCAGGTATTTATGCTCTGACTTAGCCTTTCTACCAGGATTTCTCCTAACGAAATCCTGTTTACCTTTCTCTTTAGGTACTCTTTCTCTGGGAGGGTCATTCTTTCTCTCTTTACCTTTTTTGTTGTCTGACTACTCTTTCCGACTTTTCTCTTTAAGCAGCTTAGTTTTTCTGTCATATTTCATGGCCAATTGAACCAATTTATCTTCTGGGGTTTCAACACCCATCATCATCACATCTCCAAGCCCAGGGAGAAGTTGCAGCCTACAATAGTCCTGCAATCTCTTAACCATTTCCCTGGGAGACTGTACTTGTTCCATTACTTTTGGAACTTTACCGAACTTTACTTTAACCGACATTGGTTGTCCACATGCCTACCATCTCAACTGATTTTTTAAATTCGGCATGTTCCTCGCTTCTGTCATCTTTCAGATGCGTTTTCTTATATTGCTCCAACACCCTAAGGGAAACCTTGCTTCCCGTATGTCTCTTTACTACTTGCTGTATAATTTCATCACTAGCTTTCATCGCCTACCTCGATCTAACACACACAGCGCTTTCTCGAGAGGCCCGTGCTTTGCGTCATGCTTAATGCTATTCAAGGCATGAAACGCATGAATATCAACTAATGTCTGGTTATGAGTTGCATCATTGCTGTTTACCGGTTTTGCACGCTTTGCCTTTGTAGTAGGGGTTAAACGGAGTGCTTTCATAATTGAAGCCGGGTCATCTGGGTTTTCATCCTCAGATGAAGTTTCCACCTTACTACTTGTGCCTGGACCAGACCTTCTATGAGGTGGTCTTTGTTTGTCCTCACACCTGGAATCATCATCACTACTATTAGTATCAGGGGAGTGATCAAATGAACGGGGCATTCTGATTTTAGGGGTTCCCCAAGTGTCAGAATCCTTTTGATGGCGTGCTTCGCTAGTGAAGCTTACTCGTGGCTTGTTTAAACTCAGTTTAGGTTTCACTGTCTGTTCTGTCAACTTAGCAACAGGCAGCTTTGGTTTAGACATGGCGCCAGAATCATAGAACATTTCTCTAATCCTTCCGATGGGATTAGGCCTATGCTCCCCATACATCACATCTTCAAGATAACGTGCAACTACATATTGACCTGCGGCTGCCTTCATCATTATTTGCTGATATTTAGCAGGGCGCGTTAGATCTGTTCAAGCCATGACTTCGTCGACTGTTTTACTTCTAGCCACCTGCACAGCACCCTCCAGATCTATATCTGGATACAGAGAGGCTCTTAACATCTCCTCCATGTCTGCATTCAGGCATCCCGCCTGTGAACTTCGAATTCTGTGTGGACCCACAGAACTGATAGGAAAATCATTTTTATATTTAGGCGATGAGTCTCTTATCTCTATTCGGCTGTCTTTTCCTCTCTTATTGTAGGGTATTGGATTTATAGGCAAAGGCATTTTTTCTTCAGACAAAACCTCATAAGTGGGACTTGAGGGTTCCTCAACTTCACGTGTCAAACTATGCAGGCAGTCAAGACCCACAAAGGGTCGTTTAGGTCTGCAATTTCACCCTCATCCAATCCACTCTCTTCCGGAGTGTTTTCCCCACTTTTCTCAGTCCGCACTGAGATAGCATCATCACGCACTTCAGCATTAGAATTAAGGACATTACAAAATTTACTCTTAGGCAGTTCAACACCTCCCGGCGTGAGAAATTTCACCTCTTTCCACGCTACCGGAATATCACTCGGGACTGGTACGTCGTTAAAAAACACTTTAAACTTATTACCTGCTGGATACTGATTAATCAACGCGGTTAACCGTAACTTGTCTTGCACCAAGACCATGACATACTCATTTTCTCCAACTGACTGGGTTGCACCTTGACCCATAACCCAGAAACATTGCATGCTCGCACATATGGTTTGTGGTGAAGGAAAGGCATGGACAACCACCTGTCCAGCCATCCTGGCTGTCATATACTAGGCACTGCCTTCTCCAAGGAGCCCTCAACGTATATGCTACCCACAACTCTAGTAAGTCTCCTAGTTTTCAGTTTACTTGTCTGTTCTCTTAGATACTTTTCCATTCTGTGCGCGTCGAGAAGACTTGAAACCTCTAATGAAAACTAGCTTGTCTATGGGATGTTACTTTGCTTAGTAACTTTAACTATTTTCACCAATGAATCACCAAGGACTATAACAGCATTTCAGTACTTAACACAAAACCACCACGAACACAGCATCAAAACCAGCATCAAAACTGCATTCTTAGCCATGGGTATTCTTTTCAATACCCCAAATAATTACTTATTGTGCCCGCCGTTCTCCACCATGTTTTGCTGCATTCAATAAACATAACCTAAACCACACAAATAGGACATGTCTATATGCAAAGGACAAAACATTACCGGTGTCGACTTCTGTAAAGATAAGCGCAAGACTCACCTTAGAAAAGGTCCTTGAAAATGTAGTCCCCGGAACCGTCTGCTCTCAAACACAAAACAAACTCACACCTTTGGCACCGTGCTGGGGGTACTGGCCTCGCAATGGGAGGCAGTCCTTTTATTATTTTATATTGCAAACAACAACTTAAAGCAAATAAAACGAGGTAGATTTATGGTGAATACAATAGTAAATACTAAGCAAAGGGTTCAATGGCAAATAAAATAACACAAAGGTTTGTGAACTTAAATTAACAGCGTATGCTAACACTGCCCAGGTACCAAAGAACAAATCAGGAGTACAACAGAACTCTCTTATATCCTGGTCCTGTGACTCATGTTTTAACAGCCTCATGCTACTAACCAATTAGCAGGCCTTGACCTTATAAGGTAAATACTGGCACACAAAACTAAGCTTATAGTGCTTCTAATTAGACCTAAGGCACACATCAAAATACATATTTATTATCTCAGGGCTGGCTTCCTGCCAAACTGACATACACTTTACAGCAGGAGCGAACGTGACTCTAGACAGTTCATCGTTAGGTGATAGGAACGTTGCTGGTAACCGCAGCCGTGCAAAGGTCAACGGCTTCCTCTCTATGCGTGATACAGCATGATTGATTGTTGAACGGTTGAGGGGGCCTCTGCTGGAACTTCCCTCGAGGGGCCTCGGCGCCTTTTCTTGCATCTCCGTTGAGCCTTCATCCCTGAAACATATCTAGCTTCATGCAATACATCTCCCAAAGTAAGCTGGGACATATGACAACTTATTATATTAGCCGGTTCCACAACAAGATTCAAGATTCAAATAACTTTATTAATCCCAGAGGGCACAACGCCACAACGGTTTCATAGAACATCCGCAGAATGGTGTTACAGACGTTAAAAGACCTGAGCCTTCTACAAAAGCACAACCGACTCTGTCCTTTTCTTGTAGAGTGCCGTTGTGTTGAGTGACCAGTCAAGTTTGTTGTCCAGATGGACTCCCAGATATTTGTATTCAGAGACCATGTCCACTATCTCCCCCTTTACAGATATAGGAGTCACAGGGGTCTTGCTTCTCCTAAAGTCTACAACCATCTTCTTTTTCCTGATGTTCAGTTGTAGGTGATTATGCTCACACCAGGAAACAAAGTCATCCACTACAGACTGGTACTCAGAGGTGTCACCCTCCTTTATACACCCAACAACCACAGAGTCGTCAGAGAACTTCTGCAGGTGGCATGACTCTGAGTTATATCTAAAGTCAGATGTATATAGGGTGAAAAGAAACGGAGACAGTACAGTCCCCTGGGGAGCTCCAGTGCTGCAGATCAAAGTCTCGGACACACAGTTCTGTAGTCGGACATACTGTGCACAATGCATGATGTTTTCCACAGTGCAGGGACTTTCTGCAGAGACAGACTCAGGCTATAGATGTGCTGGAGGACACCACATAGTTGGGGAGCACAAGATTTCAGGACTCTCGGATTGATCTTATCCGGACCTACAGCTTTTGTAGGGCTGATCTTACCGAGGCCATGTTTTACCTGATCCACTGAGATATTGATTGCTGGGAGTGCAGGAGTAGTGACTGTGACTGATCTCTGTGTAGGAGAGGACATAGGAGTAGGAAAGTGTGGATTGGGGCTGAAGCCGGGAGAAGTGTGAGACATAGGGACATCAAATCTATTAAAGGAAGTGTTGAGGTTGTTTGCACATTCCCCTCAATAGCCTGGCCGCTTGTCTTATAGCCAGTGATGCTCCTCATGCCCCTCCACACCTCTCTCGTGTTGTTCTGTTTCAGCCTTTGTTCCAGTTTTCTCCTGTATGACTCTTTTCCCTTCTTGATTTTGCCAGAAAGCATTTTTTGAGCCTTCTTCACTGCTTCCTTATCACCAGACCTAAAAGCACTTTTTTTTGCATTTAAACACGCTTTAATGTCCTTGGTGACCCAGGATTTGTTGTTGGAGAAACAGCGAATATCTCTCACTGGTACTCAGCATCGTACTGCAAATCTAAATTCTGTACATTGTCACTTTGTACTTCTAAACTGTTGGTCAATATTGGACAAAGCCCCTTATCTCAATGAAATTATTACTGACAATAAGCTTGACATTTTTCTTCTCACTGAAACCTGGCAAGCTCCGGATAATTTTATTCAGTAAAATCTTCTTGCAACTGATGGATATAAGTATCTCATCCGACCTCGACTGCACGGCAAAGGGGGTGGCCTTGCTGTCATTTAGCGGGACAATCTTCGTCTGAAACAACTTGCTTTTCACAATACAAATTTATTTGAATACATTGTATTTAAAGCTGACTGTCTCACACATATCTTGCTCTACCATCCTCCTAAAGCCCTGTCCAGCTTTTTTCTGAACTGAGTGAACTGTTAACCCTTGCCTGTTCATTGTCATTTCCTATTCTTCTGCTTGGTGACTTCAATATTCATGTTGATAAAGTTTGCCCCAAGACTACCCAATTATTGTCGGATTTCAAATGTTTTAATACGACACATCATGTTCTCGTTCCTACACATACTTGTGGTCATACCCTTGATCTAATAAGTACTTCAGGGGGATATCACTTCTATTTCTGTTTCTGACACCAGTATTTCTGACCATAGACTTTAGCCTCAATCTGCCTATGCACTCTAAATGCCTTAAAACTGTTATTTCATACCCTAATTTAAAAGCTATTGATACTGTATCATTTTGTACTTCTATTGTCTCTTAGAATCACTCTGATGTTATTGATATTTCTTTTCCACCTATGATACTATCTAACTACAACTCTATAATTTCTGAAATCCTACAGCAGCATGCTCCTATCAAGACCAGAAATGTCCCCACCACTCACTCTTCTCCTTGGTATACCCCTGAGTCCGTATTCTTAAGGCTACCGGCAGACGGCTTGAACGTCTTTACAGGAAAACCGGTCTTACTGTTTATTATTTGCCTTTTTTAGATCATTTCAAATGTTTTAAATCCGCTCTCTTTTCAGCTCGCTCTAACTTTGTCTCTGCCACAATTAATAAATCGAGCAACAGGCCAAAAACATTATTTAATACGATAAATAAACTTACTAACTGCCCACCACCTCAGGATGCTCTAGTATCTAATGAGTTTTGCTGGTCTTTTTTTGGATTATTTGCTTAAGAAGACTAATGCTGTCCACCAATGTTTTCCTACTGATACAGAGCTCAGCCATCTAACAAATCTATCCAATCAGTCTCTGTCTTGTTTTTCTCTGATGACCCCAGATTCTGTCTCTAAGCTTATAATTTTAATCGAACCAGATGGACTAGTTAAAGTATCAGAATCAATTGATCTCCACCTGGGTTTTTTGCTCACACTAATGTCTAGAGTTTGTACAGGATGTATGTTTTTGTATATGAGTTCTTGCAAGAACTTCTCACACCAGAGAACACATCTTCACACAGCCCTTCCTAACGTTTTTTCCGAGCTCCGCCAGACTCCGCCAAACTGACCAGTTTTTCAACTTTTTCGTCCACTTACGTAAACATATAACAGATAAGTATTTTATACTATCTTATAATATATTCACTCGAAAAGCGTGTTATATCGTTAAGTTTTAATTGTTTTGCAGCACACCGCTTTTAACTGGCATTAGCATCGCTAGCCCGTTAGCCCGGCTATCACAAGTTTGTTTACGCTCTTTCACATCTCCATTTCTATACACCATGTCGGTTGTGTCTCTGCCTCTGTGTGCAGGTGAGGAGACATTGGAGCTGCACTCTGTGGATTGGGAGATGGAGGCCGTGGAGAAGCTGATCCGCGACCTACAGGTGAAGCTGGCCCGGCTACAGCAGCGGAAAGCCACGCTGGAATCGTCACGGACCGACGCTCACCTGTCCCAGGTAAATTCTCAGCGTGAGAATTCTCCTACAACCTCAACCCCACGTATTTCTCTGCCCAGGTCCAACGCACCGAGGACGCAGCCCGCCCAGGTTTCCTTCACCCCAGCGCCGGGATACTACGAGGCCTGAGTACTGCAGAAGTGGAAGACGAGCGCCAAGCCCTGGGCGAGGACCTCTCCCCCACCGCCACCACCAGTCTTCGAAACCTCGACCCGAAACCGCTTCGCTCCTCTCCGCTCCTCCTACAGGGCCATGTAGGTTTAGATTTTTTTTCTTCCTAAATAATAAAAACCATCATTTAAAAACTGCATTTTGTGTTTAATTATGTTATCTTTAACTAATAGATAAATGTGTTTGATGATCAGAAACATTTTGTGTAACAAACATGCAAAAGAATAAGCATTCAGGAAGGGGGCAAATAGTTTTTCACACCACTGTATAAAGAAAACACGAGGTAAATTTGACTATATTCATTTACTTAGGTTAAATGAATTGTAAGCCTTTGAATGGTGGTAAAAATACTTGCAAAACATTAGCATACATTGGAGGGAACTTCTGAGGTGGTCAGTGATTGATGGCACGGTCGTTCGGAGGGGGTTGTGATCACACTTACACTTACTTGTGTTTGATTGACACAAAAATGTGGGGAAAGATTAAGAAACACACTAAAGCGGAATCTAAACGAAACAATGCTGATAAGTTCAAGCTTAGATTAATATATAAACTGATGAATATATTAATATTAAGATTAATAAATAAACTCCGTGACCACTGAAATCACAGACAGTGATTGGATGTTTACCAAGGGCTCAGGGGAGGTGTGTGTGTGTGTGTGTGTGTGTGTGTGTGTGTGTGCGCGCGCGCGTGCGCTGCAGCCTGTCCCTTTTTCAGCGGATTTTTCCGCTACCGCAGATCAGTTTATCAACTTTATATCAACAATATATTTATTATATAAATTTTGGGAATATATATATACATGTGCAGACATTTATTTGAGGGTGCGCTGCCCCTCTTGCCCCTGCGTAGAGCCGGCCTCGATTATACACACACACACACACAAATATATTACATACATATATACACACATATGTATATCTTTATAAATTTGGAATCTGCATCTACATTTTCTGTTGCATGTATAGAATTAGTTTCAGCTGAAACTCATGATCAATGGTGTTAGGGTACTTATGTAGTGATAGTTTTAATGATTTGTCTGAAAGTAATTAACAATAGACATGGCACTCTCTTGAGAGGGGATATGAAGGTGTTATTCATTTATTTATTCTCTACAAGGGCGCTAACTACACAGACCAAACTGTTACCTTTTTGTACTCTTATAAAAAATTCTACATATAAAAAACAAAATACAGTAATTTTTCTCAAAAAAGTGAAGTTGTTCAGCTGTTTAGTGTCACTATGTCATAAACAGTGAAACAATGTGGACTTGGACTCATTACTGTGCTTGTTGTAACTGAAAAAACGCTGCAACTGCTTCAAAGTCTTTCCACTCCGTGACCGCTGAAATCCGACACGACACTACGTTAGGCTACGTCTTGACTCATTTGCATACCGACGGTGATTGGATGTTTACCAAGGGCTCAGGGGAGGTGTGTGTGTGTGTGTGTGTGTCTGCTTGTACTGTTATAAAAATTCTAAATATAACAAACAAAATACAGCTTTTTTCTCAGAGGTAAACAGAAAAGTGAAGTTGTTCAGCTGTTTAGTATCACTATGCAGATGTTACACTCAGTGTAGTTACCGAAATCTTTGGTTTAGTTCTCATTGAGTGGCCACACATCACTTCCACATTTCCCTCGCTTTTATTACATGAATCTTAAGTGACCATAAACAGTGAAACAATTCGCAGGTTTATAATACACCGCGGCAAAGTGAACCACGTTCCCGCCGATTAGGCGCGTGGTTCGTTGCCTAGCAACACTGAACGAAACGAGGCATAATCATGGTGTTTGCTTCGGTTATGACATAGCATAGTTTATTATCTGCTGTGATAGAACTGATTTATTCAAACACATTAATAAAGCTTTATATCCTCAGGAGGGGTCATTGCATTTTTTTTTTAGAGATAATTGCAACAGAAATTTTTAAACAGAATGAACAAACTAATGTATTTTCTCAAAACGTTATAAAATTAGGTAAAGCTAAATCCCCTAAATGTCCTTATAAAATATCGCTGATTATCAACGCCAGAATGAATGGCGAATTGTCGATATTTCACGGAAGCATATATATATATATATATATAAAATAAACTGCATATATGGAATGAAACCTGAGATAGTTACATAAACGCACTGAATGACGCATAGATAGTTGGCGCGATCCCTTGCACCATCTGCTGAGAGAAATGAGAATCGCAGGTTGGAAAAGGCAGGAAACGGCATGACCGGCGCGCAGCTGTCAGCGATTTCACGTAAATAAAAGCAAAATGGCTTTATAATGGCTTTTACTGGTGTGATTTTGAAAATGTAAGCATACAGGGTGATTAAGCTCACAGATCTAGGAAAAGTCATGAAAGGAGGATCCTGGAATTTGATTGAGTGTGAAGTATTTTTTTTTTTACCCTCTTGCGGTCAAATGACCGCTGCTCGGCGCTTCTAGTGTTAAAATGATTATGTAAAACCCCAAACATAGCATGTAAAGAAAAAACATTCTTACCCAGTTTGTGGATCGTATTTACAGTGGGAGCCACGTCAAACAGCCGCCTGGAGCATGACAGGTCCATGACAGGATGTGATCCCCCAGATTTAAAATCACTCAATACACAACTCATGATGCTTATGCTATTATTAATTAATTAATTAATTAATTAATAAAACTACTTATTGCAATATTTTTCACGACATCCTTAACAATCCTTAAAGACATAGTAACATCTGTAATTTATCTATACCGCTCGTTGTAGGTACGGAATGCAAATGCGGGCTATGTACAGTATTTTACATTATGGTGTATTTTATCTTTTTCCGTTTAATACACTGGTAGATAATATTTTGCTGCAAAGTAAAGCTTAAAATGTAACTTCTGCTTGGGTTTGTTTTCGTTATATTTTTTATGTTTTCGCTGATGTTTTTTTCGCTGATAGTCAAAAATTGGCATAACAAATCGATTAATAACGCATAATATCTGGAACAAATATCTGTCCATACGGATCAGTATGTCTTTCGTCATTTAACCAGCATAACGTCCCCCATCAAAGATCTGATGGTACATTATTCACTTATCACAACTGTGAATAGATGCGGCAGCAGAGACAGATTAAATCCCCAAAAACATTCACACTTGAACACAATACTAACAGAACTAAACAGTTCCAGGGGGTTAGTGCCTGTTATCGCAGAACAATATATATTTTTGCCATAGTTTCATTTGGTTTTACGCACTTTAATGTGTTATTTGTGTGTGTGTGTGTGTGTGTGTGAGAGAGGGAGAGAGAGTGTGTGCGTGAGAGAGGGCTTATATTGTGATTTGTTCAAGGTGGCCTGGCTTACTACTACTAATAAAAATGATTTCAATGTAACTCATGGGTCTCAATCACAAAATTAGCCAACGCTGTAAACAGATGACACGACAAATTATATTCTCTGAAACGTTCATTTGAACATTTAAAAAATATATACAAAAAACATAAATATAAAAACAATCGACTATTATTGTCAGGGTCAAGTTTACGGGGCTTCTCAGTCTTTCGTTAATTTTACTTCTAACTTGAAACCAATGTGGCTTTATTAAAGATGCACTGTTTTATTGGACATGGCTGTTTTGTAATGTTCAGCAAAATAAACACTGTCTATGGTTCGAATATACTGTGAACGTCTCAAAGTCACGTCTCTTCAGATCCTTCTGCACTAATGTTATCGTGGTGTAAATTATTAACGTATTGATGTATTTCACTTGCGGACAAAATAGAACATGTCTAGTAACGAAAGTAATGAATTTGTCACTACTCTTCTCTTACACAGCACGGCTAAAAAGATAATAAAAATTACATCAATCCTGCCATGATGCTACCCTGCCCATACACAACACTGGCTGGGAAGATGAACTCAGACTTTTCAAAACTTACTATTCCTTCTTCAGATGAAGTTAAGCTAGGATGACGAGAACAGAACTGACCTCCCCTCTGTGCAATATCTAAGTAGAGTGTAACTGGAGCAGCCACAAAATGCCACCCGTCTCACTTTGATTAGGAAAAGCTCACAGACACCAAACCTGCGGCACTTTGGTGTAATTTTTATCATCTTTTTAGCCGCGCTGCATAAGAAAAGAGTAGCGACAAATTCATTAAATTTAATAACGTGATGTTTGATATGATGTTATATCACTTCCAAGTTCACTTCCAATTTTAGGGCATAACACACCTCTGAACATCTTTTGTCTTGTAAATGATTATCCTCATTCACCTTCCAATCCCCCACAGCGCATACACTCTCTACTATGTTTGTTGGGACCCTTGGTTATACACAGCACTTTAATGTATGAAACACTTACTTCCTGGTTTGTTTTATTTTAAATATTGCTTATTACCTTATTCCGCAAAATAAACAATGTTATCATTGTGTAAATTACTAACATATTGATGTCTTTTAATTAAGGACAAAAACAGACCCTGCGCTTGTGTTTAGGACTGATGCTCAACAGCTGTGTTCTTAGGTTTAATCAACGATTTACAAGACAACAGTTAAAGCATTTGTGGATGAGTCATTTAATTAACACTAGAACTACCAGAGAGGGGCCATTTGGCCCGGTTGTTTTTACCTAATATCCTTAATCACGTGTGAACAGTTGCCTTTGTTCTGTAAATGTGGCAATTACTTACAGAGCGACGTACAAGGTGCTATTGACTTTACAATCAGGGATCACAGTCATCTAGGAGCAATATGTAAGGGGCCATACATAGAAAAAATTTATTCAAAGATTCCAAAGTTCAAAGCGTTTATTTTCTTAAACAAAAAACATACAACATAAATTCAAATTCGAATTTTATTTGTCACATTCACATACATACACGGTATGGCATGAAGTGAAATGTATTGCACGACTGCCCAACAAATTGACACAATAAGAAAACACAATAAAATAGAATAAAAAGAAAAGCATAGAAGAGGCATACTGAAGACAAATGGTATGTAAATTCCACTCATTTATCTCCACGTAGCCTTCTCCCAGCATAAAAACTACTACCATTAATAGAAAAATATATATTTACATAAGTGTGCAACATCTGGTGTTTGTGTATGTATGTGTGTGTGTGTGTGTGTGTGTGAGTGACCAGTATTTTAGCAGTTCATTGGTGTTATCTGTTGGCACATATCTGGCACTGCCACTCAGTTTCCTTTTTGCATTTTCCACATGTGTACTTGTAGCAGGCTACACAGCGCAAGCGTCCCCAGGTCTAGGGTCCCAGGGCGTAATAAATAATAAAATCTTACACGACCAAATCAACTTCTGTCTTTTTAATAAAACCTACACTCTTAGATTTCGCTGATGCATTTTTTTTCTTTTTCCAGGCTTCGCAGTCGGAAATAAGATGATCTTCACTGAGGCAATAAAAACAGACTCTACCTCCCCCCGTGCGATACTGAGAACTTCTAAAAACTCCTCCCTTTGCCGGTCTCACACTACCAGCCGAAGGTTTCACCTGCTCTTCCACCCCACGGACGGCAAATTTATCAGTTCTCAACGTAGGAGTAAAAACTGTTCGGTGTGTTAAAACGAACTCGTCAGCCAGCACAGCGGCTGCTGACAGAGACGTGACTTTCTGTTCGTTTAAGTGAATGACTATATTTTCAAATATACAGTTTTTAAAGTCTTCTAGTAAAATTAACTCTTTTAAGGCTTCAAAGGTAGTAGTTTTAGTTGCCGCACACCACTTTTCAAAAAGAGCTTGCTTTTCTCGGGCGAACTCAACAAAAGTTTGTTTGTCTGTCTTCTTATGCGCTCTAAATTTTTGTCTATACGCCTCCGGTACTAACTCATAAGCACGGAGAACAGTTTGTTTAACCACGTCGTAATCCAGACTTTGTTCTATCGGCAACGCTGAACAAACGTCTTGCGCTTTGCCGGTTAGTTTACACTGTAAAAGTAGAGCCCACATCGCTCTTGGCCACTGCAAAGTAGCTGCAACACGTTCAAAGGCTATAAAATAGCTATCCACTTCGGTTTCTCTAAACGGAGGGACTAAATTAATATGTTTGCTCACGTCAAAATTCGGCAAAGAAATAGTTACTGGGGCAGAAACGACACTAGAAGAGACCGGCGCAGGCCCCGTAGGTAACTGAGCAAATGACGGAGAAGCAGGGGAACTCTCCAACGCGCTCTCAGCCCGGTGAAGCCGGCTGTGATCTCGCTGAAAACGCTCCCTCTCCATCTCAAGCTCTAGCTCCCTTAAACGAAGCCTTTTTGCCTCAGTTTCTTCTCGTTTAATTTCCAATTCTATTTCTTTTGCTTTTAAATTTAATAGTTGGTCCGAATTTGTGAATAATGACGTGGGAGGTGGTGCAGTTAATTGGTACCTGGAAGCTGTGGGTGAGTGTGGCGTAGATGGTGGCTTCACGTCGACTTCCGTCGGCGTTGAAGAGCTTCTATCATCAGCATCCCTTCCAGACTCCTCAGGTAGAATCTGCTGTTTAACCAATTGTTTATATAAAATTTTTTTCACCTCCGTTTTTGAGATATTAGGTGGCACATCCACTCCAAAAAAAATCAGCTATTTTAAACAAATCGTCTTTACGACAGCGATTAAACTGCTCCGTGCTAGGAGATAGCGTAAAGGCAATTAGATCAAAATCCATTTTTTTTTTATATGTACCAACTGTACAAACAAACTAAAGAAGGCAGCCAAACAAACTATTGTATAATCCACAATCGCCGAGCCCTCACTTTACTAATGAGCCACCCACTTTGTTATTTGCCCGGGCAATGGACGAGCCCCCACTTTATTACGTCCCCAGGTCTAGGGTCCCAGGGCGTAATAAATAATAAAATCTTACACGACCAAATCAACTTTTGTCTTTTTCTCTTTTATTTATTTTTACACACGCACACACCGGAAGCTCTCGGCTTCAGGGTTGGGCCAAGGCCAAAACAATAAACAAAAACCCTGCCCTATCTCCTCCCAGAAACTAACTAAACTACAAAGAAAAACTAAACCAAAAACACAGGGCTAAACTGACTCCCTAACTAAACATTCAAAACAGGAGAAAACGGGTCTAACTAAAATTGGACCCCAACCCCTACTGCTTCCATAAACGAAAAAGGTATAAACTAACAAAAATAACTATTTACAATATTTACAAACATATAACATTTAACATAAACAAAAGAGAACAAAAACTCACACCACACACTCACATCTAAGAGTGTAGGTTTTATTAAAAGACAAAGAGAACATGTTTTACCTGATCCAACAATAGCGGCATATAAACCCTTCATGTTGCAGGGATGGGTGGCAGACAGCTCGGAAAGCATTCCCAGGTCAGTGACTGTTCTGCGGGATACAGGTGCAGCCCAAAGCTTGATGCTAGCTGGTACACTACCTTTGTCACAGAAAACGTACACAGGGGCTGATGTAATTTTAAGGGGTATAGGAGCAGGCTGTGTTAAAGTTCCGCTCCATACTGTCTACCTTCAAACTGACATCGTAAAGGGTGAAATGTGTGTTGGAATTTGTGCTGAACTCCCTGTTGACGGAGTACAGATTATTTTAGGAAATGACCTAGCTGGTGGTGTTGTTTTTCCACAACCAATTGTTGTAGATACCCCCATAACAGATGTGAAAAGTGACCTCTCTTCTCAATTTCCAGCAGTGTTTTCATCATGTGTAGTTACACGTGCACAGGCACGAAAATTTGATGATGTAGTGGATCTGTCTGATTCCTTTTTACAATCTACACCTATGACGGGAAAACTGTCTGTTGAACCAATTTTACCTAACCATGACGTTTTACCATTACAGATGGGACGCTCACAATTAGCGGCGGCGCAGAAGGCTGATTCAACATTGGTTAAATGTTTTAAAGCTATTTCTGATAAGCTAGTGGTTCCTAATGAAAATGTGATGTTTTATCTTGATAACGATGTGTTGATGAGACAGTGGAAAAATGTTGATAGTGTTCAACAAATTGTTGTTCCGTTGAATTATCGTTCACAAATATTAAAACTTGCTCATGACCATGTTCTATCTGGCCATTTAGGGATTAGAAAGACCTATGATCGTATTTTAAGATCGTTTTTTTGGCCTGGTTTAAAAGCTGATGTTAGTGCTCACTGCCGGTCATGCCATGTTTGTCAGCTGACGGGTAAACCAAATCAGGTCATTCCTCTTGCCCCTTTACATCCAATCCCTGTAATGGAAGAACCATTTGAACATATAGTTATAGACTGTGTGGGACCATTACCAAGGTCTAAATCAGGTCATCAATACATACTTACTCTTATGTGTGCTACCACTCGTTTTCCGGAAGCCATCCCGTTGCGCAGTATAAAAGCTAAATTAGTGGCAAAAAAAATGATTAAATTCTTTTCACTATTTGGATTACCAAAAATTATCCAAACAGACCAAGGGTCTAATTTTACCTCTAAGCTTTTTACTCAGGTGCTTCGTGAACTAGCTGTTAAGCACCAGCTTTCAAGTGCCTTCCATCCTGAATCACAAGGTATGCTTGAAAGATTTCACCAAACTCTCAAGTCCATGCTCCGTGCTTTCTGTGTGGAAACGGGAAAGGACTGGGAGGAAGGGCTGCCTATGTTGATGTTTGCAGTCCGTGAGACGGTCCAGGAATCTCTGGGCTTCAGCCCAGCCGAGCTAGTCTTTGGACATACGGTACGTGGACCTCTGAAACTTTTAAAAGAACAGTTTTTATTGACAAAGAAAAAAACAGTGACTATATGTGATTATGTGGCTCAAATGCGTAAAAATTTAAATCGTGTGTGGGACATGGCAAAAGCAAATTTGTCTTCAAAGCAAGTAGAAATGAAGAAACGTTTTGACATAAAGACTGTTTCACGGAATTTTCAGCCAGGAGATTTAGTGTTGGTCCTCCTTCCTCTTCCAGGGTCATCATTAACAGCCAGGTTTTCTGGACCCTATGTAGTGGAAAGGAAGTTGAGTGAAGTTAATTACCAAATTCGCACTCCTGAGCGTAGAAAAAAAACTCGTGTGTGTCATGTGAATATGTTAAAGCGTTACTTGAATAGAGCAACGTCTGTGGAGCCTGATGTAAAAATGTCATCTGTGGCAACTGTTTCTCCATTTCTTGAAGTTGAGCCTGAAAATGATGGTTTAGATAAACATAACAATATGTCTACCAATAAACTGTCTAATTCTGACATACTTGGAAGTTTAAAGGAACATTTATCCTACCTCTCATCCTCCCAAAGAACAGATGTGATTTCTCTGATTTATGAGTTCTCTTCTCTCTTTTCAGACATTCCCAGACAAACCCATGTGCTATTCCATGATGTCGAACTTACACACTCGTCGCCGATAAAACAACATCCTTATCGTGTTAATCCCCAGAAGAGAGAAGTGATGAGAGGAGAGGTAGAGTACCTGCTTAAACATGGTTTAGCCATTCCCAGTTCGAGCCCGTGGAGCTCACCGTGTCTGTTGGTGCTGAAACCCGATGCTTCTTTTAGATTTTGCACGGATTACAGAAAGGTGAATAGTGTCACCAAAGCAGATTGTTTTCCGTTGCCTAGAATGGAAGACTGTGTTGACCGTGTTGGTGCCTCGTCCTTTGTAACAAAATTGGATTTGTTAAAAGGTTATTGGCAGGTGCCACTTACGCAGCGTGCTTCGAATATCTCCGCATTCGTAACACCAGATAATTTCTTACAGTATACCGTTATGGCCTTTGGTATGCGAAATGCTCCAGCTACCTTCCAAAGGTTAATGCACAAAGTTTTATCTGGCGTGAAAAATTGCGAAGCATATCTGGACGATGTGGTCGTTTATTCAAATTCGTGGAGTGCCCACATAAACTTGCTACGCACGGTATTTGCTCGTTTAGACAAAGCGTCGTTAACGGTAAATTTAAAAAAATGTGAATTCGGGAAAGCTGTGGTCACTTACTTGGGTAAGCAGGTTGGCCAGGGCCAGGTGCGTCCTGTTAGCGCCAAAGTGGAAGCAATCAGGAATTTTTCCATTCCAAGTCAAAAAGGGAGCTGCGCCGCTTTCTGGGAATGATTGGGTATTACCGTGCGTTCTGCAAAAATTTTTCCTCTGTTGTATGCCCTTTAACAGACTTACTGAGTGAATCCAAAACCTTCGCTTGGAGTGTCGAATGTGATAATGCTTTTAATGCTGCCAAAGATCTTATGTGTAGTGCGCCGGTTCTATCCGCCCCTGACTTTTCTAAGCCATTTAAGTTAGAGGTGGATGCAAGCGCATTGGGCGCAGGTGCGGTTTTATTACAAGAAACCGAGGCAGAAATTGACCATCCTGTGTGCTACTTCTCAAAAAAATTTTCAAAAGCACAACTGCATTATAGCACTATTGAGAAGGAGGCCTTAGCATTGCTCCTCGCCCTTCAGCATTTTGAAGTCTATGTCGGAGGTAGTTCCCTACCTGTCGTAGTCTATACAGACCACAATCCCTTAGTCTTCCTGCTCCGAATGGCGAATTCAAATCAGAGGCTGATGCGGTGGTCACTAATTGTCCAAAGTTTTAACCTCGACATAAGGCATAAAAAGGGTACAGAAAATGTTTTAGCGGACGCATTGTCTAGGTCGTGAACAATAATCTTTTAGTTGTTCTGTATGTTTTTAGTCAAAATAAGATTTTTGACTTTTATGGGTGGGGGTGTTACATGCCCGTGTGTGTGGCATGTAAGTGTAGATGCGCGGATGCTGGTGGCGGCGTGCACGCGCGCTCTTTCCTCTCTCTCTCTCTTGCTTTCCCTTTCATGCAGGTGGCTCCGCCCTGATTGGACGTGCGTGACGTGCGCCGGGATTGGCCGTCTTTGGACCTGCGCGTCTTTTTAAGATCGCGGAGGGAAGCCGGAAGTGCGCGCTGTGTGATGTTGTTTTGGAGATTGTTGCTTGTGCTTGTTTATGTTAAAAAAAATAGAAAGCTGTTGGGTCGCGCCTGTGTTGTGAGTGTGTGGTGTGAGTGTGTGGTGTGAGTTTTTGTTCTCTTTTGTTTATGTTAAATGTTATATGTTTGTAAATATTGTAAATAGTTATTTTTGTTAGTTTATACCTTTTTCGTTTATGGAAGCAGTAGGGGTTGGGTGCCATTTTAGTTAGACCCGTTTTCTCCTGTTTTGAATGTTTAGTTAGGGAGTCAGTTTAGCCCTGTGTTTTTGGTTTAGTTTTTCTTTGTAGTTTAGTTAGTTTCTGGGAGGAGATAGGGCAGGGTTTTTGTTTATTGTTTTGGCCTTGGCCCAACCCTGAAGCCGAGAGCTTCCGGTGTGTGCGTGTGTAAAAATAAATAAAAGAGAAAAAGACAAAAGTTGATTTGGTCGTGTAAGATTTTATTATTTATTACGCCCTGGGACCCTAGACCTGGGGACGTAACAATGTATGTGTGTGTGTGTGTGTGTGTGAGTGACCAGTATTTTAGCAGTTCATTGGTGTGATCTGTTGGCACATATCTGGCACTGCCACTCAGTTTCCTTTTTGCATTTTCCACATGTGTACTTGTAGCAGGCTACACAGCGCAAGCTTGCATTATTTTTCCTGCACTGGAAGGTCACCTGACACTTGGCCCTTTTCCCTGGGTGTGGTGTGGCAGGTTGTTGCCAAAGCAGCTGCTCCTTGTCCACCATCCTTGCTTGCATAAACTGCTTAGCAAGCTCAGTTGCAAGCTGTGCCAGGAAATCCACCCTTCTCTCCTTCACTCCAGTGCATGCCTGATACAGCACATGTAACATGTACAGCAAGTGACAATAAAGTGAAGTAATTGTCAGTGGTAACAGTTCTTCCCTTGTCCATGAAAGGCTCCATCAGCTTTATGACCACGTTCTCGGACAGTCTCTCCCCAGAGGGACGACTGAGGTCCTTGCCAAGATAAGGGATAGTGTTGCACATGTATTTTGACTTCAAGTCACATGCAACCCAAAACTTGATTCCAAACTTGTCAGGTTTTGTGGCAATGTACTGCTGGAAAGGACAGTGAGACTTGGTTGGAAAAAGTTGCTCGTCGACAACATCTGCCAAACGTTTGAAATTGCTGCGAACTTGTCCGTTGCTACCCGTTGAGTGCGTGTGTCCTTGTCATCGAAGCGTAGGTGTCTCATGATATCCTGGAAGCGGTTTCGGGCCATCATGCTCTTGACGTGCGAGATCCCCAATGTTGCCGACCATGCAGCCAGCGACGGAATTCTGATCACCCCCCTCCAGAGAAGGATGGAGATGAATGCCATCAGTTCATAGACAGACATGTCCCAATCTGCTTCCATCCTGCGGCCATACTCAACTGTACATTTTCTTATAGTGTGAAGGATGTCCCAACTCACCAAAAACAAGAAGCTCTGCAAGCGATTTTTGATGGTTCTTCTGACTTCTCCTGTTGGCTCTCCATCACATGTATATGTTTCTAGTTGGCCGTGAGGGAGAGGCCTCCGTACTTCTTCCTCAACCCACACTGTGCCATTTTTTGCCGTCTCATAGCTGGAATTCTTCTGTGTGGTCTGTGTCTCCAACTGCCAACTTTTCTTCTTAAGAGGAGTTCTACTTTCTAACCCGGAACACATCTCATCACCTGAAGACATGTCAGAGTCCGAACTCTCTTGCAAGTGAATGGATACTTCCCCACCATCCAAGTCACAAGAGTCCATGTTTTGCAGCAGAGCCAAAGCCTCAGCAGAAGTGTAATGTCTTGGCATCTTTGCAGCTGGTTCGTACCAATAAGTTCTTGAAGATTGTGAATGCATGTAGTAAACTATCCCTTTTATTCCCAAGTTTAGCTTGTCATCAGTAAACAGCCCTGCCCACAGTCATCCAAACCACAGCCATGTGTGAGGTACTTTAGAGTACACTTCTTGGGGGGAAGGGGAGTGACACATTACAAAGGGCCATCCATTGTTTTGCAGCAGCGCCAAAGCCTCAGCAGCAGTGTAATGTCTTGCCATCTTGGCAGCTTGTTCGTACCGATAAGTTCTTGAAGATTGTGTATGCATGTAGTAAACTATCCATTTTATTCCCAAGTTTAGCTTGTCATCAGTAAACAGCCCTGCCCACAGTCATCCAAACCACAGCCATGTGTGAGGTACTTTAGAGTACACTTCTTGGCGGGAAGGAGAGTGACACATTACATGTCCAAACATCTCAAGGGCCCCAAAATCACCTCGGGCCCCAGAGGGTTAACCACATAAGGCATATTTTAGGTTTCAGACATTTAAACACAGATATGTACTGGTAAAACAACACATGTTGAGCTTGTAAAATACACAAAGATGTCTATGGAAGCAACAATAACAACCCATTCAAATCTAATTTGCTCATGTGTTTTATTCATAACAGATACACATAGTGTAAGTAACTATAAAGTTCACTCTATTCTTCACACATATTTAAGATAAAATAGAATGAAATGATGGATGAAGTGTGTAAGCATATAGTGTTTCACCTTTCATGTTTGTTAATTCAATACTGCTGAATACACCTAATCTTCCTGAAAAATAAAAACTTTGTTTATTTGTAATGTGTTTCTATTCGAATAACAAAGATAAATTGACACAGATTTTTATCTTTGCTCATTCTGCTCTTTGCTTTATTTTATACTTTGTTACCTGAAAGGCTTTCTTTTTATAAAAAAAAAAGTCTAATTAGTTTGTGTGTACGTCTCAGACAACTTGCAAAATAGTAAAATCAATGAGAAAGAATCATGATGTAATCCTGATATTTACATATATATATATATACATATATATAACAAAAATATAAAACGCAACACTTTTGTTTTTGCTCCCATTTTTTATGAGATGAACTCAAAGATCTGAAACATTTCCTACATACACAAAATCACCATATCTTTCAAATATTGTTCACAAATCTGTCAAAATCTGTGATAGTGAGCACTTCTCCTTTGCCGAGATAATCCATCCCACCTCACAGGTGTGCCATATCAAGATGATGATTAGACAGCATGATTATTGCACAGGTGTGCCTTAGACTGGCCACCTGTAAAAGGCCACTTTGAAAGGTTCAGTTGAATCACACAGCACAATGCCACAGATGTCACAAGTTTTGAGGGAGCGTGCAATTGGCATGCTGACAGCAGGAATGTCAACCAGAGCTGTTGCTTGTGAATTGAATGTTCATTTCTCTACCATAAGCCGTCTTCAAAGGTGTTTCAGAGGATTTGACAGTACATCCAACCAGCCTCACAACCGCAAACGACGTGTAACCACACCAGCCCAGGACCTCCACATTCAGCATGTTCACCTCCATGATCGTCTGAGACCAGCCACTCGGAAAGCTGCTGAAACAATCGGAGTGCATAACCAAAGAATTTCTGCACAAACTGTCAGAAACAGTCTCAGGGAAGCTTATCTGCATGCTCGTTGTCCTCATTGGGACAACTTGACTCCAGTTCTTCATCATAACAGATTTTGACAGATTTTGACAGATATTTTGTTTATGTAGAAAACGTTTCAGATCTTTGAGTTCATCTCATTAAAAATGAGAGCAAAAACAAAAGTGTTGCGTTTGTATTTTTGTTTAGTATATATATATATATATAGATAGATAGATAGATAGATAGATAGATAGATAGATAGTCTTTGTCCTTAATTATGTACATTTAAATTATTATATATGGTTAACTGTTTTTGTGGCGTTTAGTGCTCCTCAGCGTGTTCAGAGAGAGAGAGAGATCACATCACACATACGCTTCTTCCACTCAACTCTTTAGGTGGATTTTTTTCCTGGTTTTTGTTGGGGGAAGGGGAGTGACATATTCCAATCGGCCACCCATTTACAAATGAATGGGAGTCAATTGTCAGTGATTAAGTTGTTAGTTTAAAACCAAGGGGCCATTTGGCCTACCTCTGGTAGGGCTGGAGGGGTCAGAAAAACCTGGTAGTTCTCGTGTTAAAGGTCATTAAAATACCCAGATAACACCAGCTGCTTATCAGTCTCTATCTGGTCCTTTTATATTAAAATATCGATTTTAAAAACCATTAAAGATGGAGCAGTTTAATTCTTTGTTTCCCCCAAAGTATCAGATGTTTTGCAATTGCTAATATAGACCTGACCAAACATCATCCTAAAGCTGTTGGACTGTGATTCCTTCTACAGCTCCCTTAACAGCTTGTTCAGGCTCCTCCAGTATCTCCAAAAGGCCAACTGTCACCCGTCTAACCCCCCAATCCTCCACAGCGGAGCTCTGCCTAAAGACAACAGGAGAATTTAGTGAAGACAAAAATATATAAACTTTACAGAATATCCAGTTGTAATAAAAATAAAATATATTAGTAAACCTACACCACAGAGTGTGTAAAATACTGTTTTGGAGACTTCTGGAATGTAAATAAACTGCCTGTGCTAATGTTAACCAGTGAACTTTGTTTGCGTTAACCACTGTCTGTGTGTATTATCGTCTGCATTAAATTAACCGAGAATTTACTGAATGCGCTTTTCATACCAATAATTTAAGCGATATAACACTCGTATTTGAACATTAGTTCATCTCTGAAGCCAAACTATAACTTACCGAGTTGGATTTATCCAGACAACACTCAGTCAGATTCTGAAGGCATTTTCACAAACACTCTTCCTTGGGTAGTGCAGTTTTTGTAATAGCGACATTAATAGTATTTTCGAAGGTTTAGCGTCTTTTTTAGTTAAAGAGGAGTGACATTGTGAGTTTGTGTAAAGTCACATCTGACCGCTGCTGGTGCTGCCAGTGATTTTCAAAACGGCCAATAAAAAACTAAACTAGGAAGTAAACTGTAAACTACCCCAAACAAATTTTATAAAATAAAACACACCGCGAATAGTCCATTAATCTGCCATCTTCATCTCTGTAGAGCAGTTTGGTAGCGTCAGTTTGGCGGGGGAGAGGGTGGGTTGTTAAAATCACGTGATTGCATCTCAGCGCAGCTAAATTGCTGGCTTGTGTTAACGTGTTCTTGAGAATGAAGCGCCATCTAGTGGTGGAACCAGGTAAATGAATGAATAGGGCTTAAATGGGCGTTTACTGTGAAATCTTGACACGCCCTATCTGGACGGAAAAGGAGGGGGGAACACGGCGTGCATATGGTAGCCGTACGCCATTCGCACGCTATTTACACTATTTACGCTATTTATTTGGCGTGGCTCCATCTGTATGTGGGTTGTTTTCTGAATTCTGGAGGCTCCTTATAGCTTCCTGTAATGTTAAATTAAAACCGCTTTAATACATACATTTGTAAACAACATTGTCTAATTCGGACGTGACAAACTTTTATTTATCTGGTGTCTATGCTAAACACCTACAACAATGCAAGAAACAAAAAATAGATGTGTAGCCAAATGCTTAGGCTAACTTGGCAAGGTATAATTTACTACTGTATTATCAGGTAACATAAAGGTCAACTTACCACAGTGCCCACGTTATGCGCCCTCTTAGCTCTTTTATGCACATGGCTTGACCTGCAGTCTTCTCTCAACAAACTTGCGCTCAAATGCATCAAGACGCTGGATAACTTCTTTAAGAAGAGCAGTGTGTGCAGCTTGCTTCTCCTTCAAACCCTCAAGCTGAATAGACAAAGGCACACCAAGGCTAATCCCCCCACCCGGCTAGTCATTAACACACGAAAGGCCTTTGCACCTCACAGCTATCACCTCTCACTGCTAGCTGTGAGGATTCCTAGAAACTTTCACAGATTCCCGTATACATCCACATACATGAGGTATCTGGTCGTTTCACCAAATTTCCTTTGTATGTAGTGAAAGGTAAGGCGCACACTCGCTGTTTACCTGGTGCTCATGTTCTTGATGTCGCTGCACAGAGGAAGAACTTCCAAGCTGTGGTCCTTCATGCTGGCACGAACAACACCAGGCTGAGGCAGATGGAGATCCTAAAGAAGGACTTCAGGAGCCTTGTAAGGGCCATATTTCATTCTTGTGATTTGTTATGTTTATCTTATTTCAGTTTATTAGTTAAGCATTAAGCATTAAGTATCATACATATAATTTGTATTGTGACATCATTTCATGGGTTGTTCTGTGACATCATCCCACAGTTATGCAGTTCCATGTCTATCACGCACGTTAGTTGTAGTTGTTGTTAAGACACGGAAGGATACAGAAAGGTTTGGAGCACACAAGCTTTTGACCGTGATAACGTGAGACAGTAAGCTAAAAGGAATACAGTAAAATAAGTTGTTGTAACTGTAATCTATCGAAGCTACAGAACACAGCAAGCGACTTGTCGTGACTACAGTGGATTTATGCAAGAAACTGTAACAACCGTCGTTTTTGATGTTGAAAATAAACAAGAGACAAAGAAATCAACGAAACGTCTGATGTCGTCAGTGACACTGTGTAACTAAAGACACGCGTCAGAACTTGTGAATAACATGCACCTACATTAAAGTCAAAAGCCTGGCTCCGTCGCAGAAATGAAGATAAGTGATTTAAGATTGTGAAGAGCGCGCGTGCGACTTCAAAAACGCGCATCGACTCCCAACGAGCAACCGAAACCGAAAGCGATAAACGGACTTTGCCTGCTTTAAATTTCACTATGTCAGACGGCGAGGACAACGCTGCTGTCGCCGAACCTGAGCATGTGATGGCGCCCGACGACAAAGAAGCCGCAGACAAGCTTCACGAACTGAAGAACGCCAGAGAAGGCAAGTGGAGTCAATTGACTGCATTAACTGGTGAATTAGAGTTGCTTATGTACGATGCCTGCAATCTGTATGACGTTGAAACCAAATACCATACGAAATACAAGGCGCTACTGGAGAACTTTGTTGAAAGCAATAGGGATGTGCGATTGCACCTAAACGAAAACGAACGCGAACATGATCGGCGAAACTGGTATATGTCTAAACTGCTGTGCGCCACAGAATTCAGGAAAAGGGTAGAGACGTGGATTACAGAAACTCAGAACCGCTCTAAGCCGCCTCAAACATTCGACGACGGAGTTTTACCAGAGGACAGTGTGTCAATGGTGGAACTAAGGGCGCTCGCTCCTAACAAGCACGGAAGCGTAGTGACGGTAGCATCCAAAAGGTCCTCAACATCTACAGCATCCTTAGCTTGGCTAAAACAGGCAGAAGCTGACAGAGCATCCTTGCTGGCTGAAGCAGCAATCTTAGAGCAACGGCAGGCGTTAGAAATAGAGGAAGCACAATTCCAAGCACGATTAAAGGTTAAAAAGGAAAGGCTGGAACTCGAAGCGAAGCTTGCAAAGGTTAATGCAAAAATAAAAGTGTATCAGGGTTGTGAAGAACGGCAAGGTCCTGCAAGACAGGACGTGACCATTAAAACGCGCGGTGCATGCGCTTCCAAACCGGAGCACAAAGACCACTGCGACCACAGTTCGGCAACGGAATATCTTGAGCTGCCATCACGCCTCCGAGCAACCCACTTAAGCATGCCCGTGAGTGCCAAACCCATAATGTCAAGCACCCTAATGGAACGGCCCACCCAAGGTAACGAACACTCACTTTACAACACTGACATAGTGGAGCCTCAGGGTAGGATGCCACTTCAGGCAGATCTTACAGAAATGTTTGCGAAGAGTCAAAGGCAACATTCCTTACCTCCGCGCAACGTTCCTCCATTCTATGGTGACCCTCTTGAGTTCACGTCCTTCGTAAGAGCTTTTAAATATGCCATCGAGACCAACACTGATAGCAATCATGAAAGGCTGTTCTTCCTCGAGCAGTATACTGAAGGACAGCCTAAGGACCTAGTGAGAAGCTGCCTGCTCATGCCAGAACATCGTGGCTACGCAGAGGCTATGAAACTGTTACATGACAATTTCGGAAATAGACAAATAATCGCTACAACGCTGATGCAAAAGGCACTCAACTGGCCGGAAATAAAGTCAGAGGACGGAAAGTCGCTAAAAACTTTCTCCCTGTTCCTAGTAAAATGTTACAATACCATGTCAAGCATTAATTACATGGATGAGCTAGACAATGCTACCAACCTGAGGAGTGTTGCCTCAAAACTGCCCTACAAATTGCGTGAAAAATGGAGAAGTCACGTATACGAGTACGAAGAGCGCAATGAAGAAACAGCTAAGTTTGTGCAGCTGATGAAATTCGTAGAACGGGAAGCAAAGGCAATGTCGAACCCACTGTTTGGAGACCTGAACGTTTCGACTAGCGGTACAACGACTAGTGGTAAAAAGCACAGCAACAAATCCCCTTCAGGATTCAAGCAAAAAATGGAAGAAAAGAGAGGTAGCAGCTTTGCGACCGGCGTAAAACAGGTTGGTAAAAATCATAGAGACTCAATTACAGTAAAGAGTAGTGGTGCATTAGTTATTAGTGCCTTCACTAAACCTTGTGCATCCTGTGAGCAAGATCATACCCTAGACGAATGCCACAAGTTTAACAATGAGACATATAAGGTCAAATTGGACTTTCTAAAAAAGAATGGATTCTGCTTTGGCTGTTTAGTAAAAGGACATTTAAGCAAAGACTGCACAAAGAAAATTACATGTCAGTTGTGCTCAAAGAAACATCCTCGCATGCTACACATTGCAGCAAAGGACACAGCTCAAGCGATCGTAAAGGCTGACGAAACCGAACCAGTTCAAACATTGCCTGTTACAGCGAGTCACGAAACGAGTGCGTGTATCGGGGCTGGAGATGACTGTATTCTCTCCATAGTACCTGTTAAAATAAAGTCCAAGAAAGGCAACAAGACAGTAAAAGTATACGCCTTTATGGACCCAGGTAGCTCTGCTACCTTTTGTACAGAGTCACTAGCAAGGCAATTAAACGTACAAGGTAAAAAAATTGACATCATGTTAAGCACCATGAACGCGAAGAAACAAGTAGAAAGTTACGTGCTTACTGATCTAGAGGTTAGCAGTCTGGAAGAAAACACCTTTGTTGAACTCCCCAAAGTGTTCACACAAAAGAGTATCCCAGTCTCAGTGGAAAATATTCCACAACAGCACGACATTGATAAGTGGCCATACCTCAGCGAAGTAAAACTGCCTTACATTAATGCTGGAGTTGAAATTCTCATAGGTAACAAAGAGCACAGGCTCCTAGAACCATGGCGAGTAATTAACAGCAGGCACAATGGGCCAGTAAAGACTGCTCTTGGATGGACCATAAATGGACCTCTTCGAGAGTCGGTCGAGGAAGGCACATGTGACAATGAGCAAGTGAGCGTTGCAGTCAACAGAGTCTCCATCGAAAGTGTAGAACAAATGCTGATACAACAGTACAACCATGATTTTCCTGAACGGAACTGTGATGACAAAGCTGAGTTGTCACAAGAGGACTATCAGTTTTTAGACTTTGTAACTAACTCCCTGCAATTTACCGATAATCACTTCTACATCGGTCTCCCATTTAAGAAAGCAGCTATTCAAATGCCCAATAACCGAAGCGCAGCCATGCAGCGCGCACTGAACCTCAAACGGAAGTTTAAGCATAACCGCTCCTTTCACAAAGAGTATTTAAACTTCATGAATGACATGTTTGAGAAGGGTCATGCAGTCAAGGTCCCCACACCCCACCTAAGTCGACAAGACGGGCAGGTGTGGTACATACCTCACCAGGGTGTGTACCATCCTCAAAAGAAAAAGCTAAGGGTAGTCTTTGACTGTGCTGCCAGCTATCAGGGAATATCATTAAATAGCGAGCTTCTGCAGGGACCCGACCTGACAAACTCACTCATTGGGGTGCTCGCACGCTTTAGACAAGAAGAAGTTGCCATGATGGCAGATGTGGAAGCCATGTACTATCAGGTCAGAGTTCCGGAAAAGGACACAGACTTGTTGCGTTTCCTGTGGTGGAGTCAGGACTTGGTTGAGTATAAAATGGTTGTTCATTTGTTTGGTGCAAAATCATCTCCAAGTGTAGCCAACTTCGCCCTTAGGAAAACAGCAGAAGAAAACCGCAGCAACGCATCTGCCGAGGCAGTCAACACAGTACTTAAAAACTTTTATGTAGACGACTGCTTGAAGTCTGTCTCTAGTCATAGTCAAGCAGTTGCGCTATATAGTAATCTCACCAAACTGTGCGCAAGTGGAGGGTTTCACCTCACCAAGTGGGCAAGTAATAGTCGTACATTGCTAGCTTCCATCCCTGAGGGTGAGAGAATTAAAGACATGAGGGACTTAGATTTGAGTAAAGACGCACTCCCTGTTGAAAGAGCTCTAGGGGTGCTGTGGTGTATTAATTCAGACACGCTCAAGTTCAAGATTAGTTTAAAAGAGCGGCCTGCGACTAGAAGAGGAATCTTGTCAGTCACTAGTTCAATTTATGACCCCTTAGGCTTCCTTGCACCAGTCATACTGCCAGCTAAGATCTTAATGCAGCAGTTATGTAAAGAGAGACTCGCTTGGGACGATGACATTCCCGAACAATTTATAAAAAGATGGAGGGCCTGGCTACACGAGTTGCATCAATTGTCTGAGTTTAGTGTAGCAAGATGCGTAAAACCAGTTGACTTTGGAGTCACAAATACAGCACAACTTCACCACTTCTCAGATGCAAGTGAAATGGGATATGGAGTTGTCTCATATATTAGGTCAGTAAATGCTGATGGACTTACACACTGTGCATTCATGATGGGGAATTCTCGCGTAGCGCCCTTGAAACAAACTACTATCCCCCGAATGGAATTGACAGCGGCAGTGGTCGCCGTAAACAACGACAAAATGTTGAAAGGTCAACTGGAAATAGAACTGCTGGACTCTGTGTTTTGGACCGACAGCACAACTGTTTTAAGATACATTGTTAATGAAAAACTTCGCTTTAAAACCTTTGTCGCTAACAGAATCTCCATCATACGAGAGTCAACCAAGCCACAGCAGTGGAGGTACGTCAACACTTCAAAAAACCCAGCCGACGCTGCTTCCAGAGGAGTTTCCTGTGAGAAATTCATGGGTCGTCGGACGGATCACGAAAGTGTTCCCTGATAAAAAAGGACTTGTGAGACGTGTACTGGTTAAAACTAAAACCAGTACCCTGGAAAGACCCATCGATAAGCTGTGCCTGATATGTGAAATGGACTGTTAATTACCTTATAAAGTAGTCATGTTCCTTTCATTTGGTACGCAGCGATATGAATACCTTAAGTTAAACCATTAACAAATGTCTAAAGTGTTAAGAAAGTTAATTCTAAAGTGTTAAGAAAGTTAATTCAAATTTTAATCCAATAGTAAATGTTGTGGCCCAATTGTAAAAAAAAAAAAAGGAAAAAACAACAAAACAAAAAATGTGTGTAATTGTCAGTCTTCCTGCCTGTCAATTAGGGGCTGGAAATGTAAGGGCCATATTTCATTCTTGTGATTTGTTGTTATGTTTATCTTATTTCAGTTTATTAGTTAAGCATTAAGTATCATACATATAATTTGTATTGTGACATCATTTCATGGGTTGTTCTGTGACATCATCCCACAGTTATGCAGTTCCATGTCTATCACGCACGTTAGTTGTAGTTGTTGTTAAGACACGGAAGGATACAGAAAGGTTTGGAGCACACAAGCTTTTGACCGTGATAACGTGAGACAGTAAGCTAAAAGGAATACAGTAAAATAAGTTGTTGTAACTGTAATCTATCGAAGCTACAGAACACAGCAAGCGACTTGTCGTGACTACAGTGGATTTATGCAAGAAACTGTAACAACCGTCGTTTTTGATGTTGAAAATAAACAAGAGACAAAGAAATCAACGAAACGTCTGATGTCATCAGTGACACTGTGTAACTAAAGACACGCGTCAGAACTTGTGAATAACATGCACCTACAAGCCTGGTTGAGAAGGTCCGCAGCACATCACCCATGACAAGGATCGTCGTATCTGGACCGCTTCCCACATTTTAGCGAGGAATCGAGAGGTTCAGTAGATTGTTTGCTTTTAATGAATGGTTACAATCTTGGTGTCAACAACAGAGATTACCCTTTGTTGATAACTGGATAGTTTTCTAGAAGCGTCCTAGGCTCTACCACACCGATGGCCTGCACCCTAGCAGAGCTGGAGCAGCGGTCCTCTCTGACAACATCTCCAGGACATTACATCTGACTGGCAGTAAGTCATACCTTAGATTCCAATCACATTAGCCACATTACAACTCACCATACTGTTAGACGCACACACATAGCTTATCCTTTAGAAATTGTGTCTGTTCCCCGAATAGTGAGAAAAAAAGAATAAATTCGTTAAATTTGCCCGAAACAATCTGATAAACAGAAAACCAGAAAAAGGCCAAAAAAGTAATCGTAATCTACCTCTAAAGTTTGGACGTCTCAACATCAGATCCCTTGCGCCTAAAGCACTTATTGTTAATGAAATGATCTCAGATTATTGCCTTGACGCACTCTGTCTCACCGAAACCTGGCTTAAACCAAATGAATATATTGGTCTGAATGAGTCTACTCTGTCAAGATATTTCTATAAGCACGAGCCCCGTCTAACTGGTCGCGGTGGTGGTGTCGCCAATATCTACAATGATGTACTCACTGTTACTCAGACAATAAGGCCCAGGTTTAACTCATTTGAAGTGCTTATCATTAATGTTGTACTCAATGAAATACATAATAAACCCTTGCTATATTTTACCCTGGCCACCGTCTACAGACCCCCGGGGCCATACAGTGGTAACCCAATCGGAATGGTTATTACCGTCGCGCTTACTGCCGTGTAAAGATGACAGCGGCCAAAATAAATCAGTTGCATTTCAAAGTCATTTGTAAAATGGCCGGTAGGGGGGCGCAAAGTGACATTTTCACTCGTCACTGGAACCCATCTTGTTCCACGTCATGTTTACGCGCCGCCACCACGCCATGCCTCGACCCTGTTCCCACAGAGGAGTCACCGGACCTCACCCGTGTCCCCCCAGAATACCATGACCTCAGGATCGTGTTTAGCAAATCTCGTGCTGTCTCTCTTCCCCCTCACCGACCATACGACTGCGCCATTGACCTTCTCCCAGGCACCACCCCCCCCAAGGGCCGGCTTTACTGTCTGTCACCCAAAGAACGCCAAGCCATGGATCAGTACATCACGGAATCCCTCGCTGCAGGAATCATCCGCCCTTTTTCTTCTCCGGCAGGAGCCGGATTCTTCTTCGTAGGCAAGAAAGATGGTTCCCTTCGCCCGTGCATTGATTATAGGGGTCTCAACGACATCACAATAAAGAACCGGTACCCCCTTCCTCTAATGTCTACTGCCTTCGAACTCCTCCAGGGGGCCAGCATCTTCACCAAGCTCGATCTGCGCAACGCCTATCACCTTGTCCGCATTCGGGAAGGGGATGAATGGAAAACAGCCTTCAACACACCAACTGGACATTATGAATATCTGGTGGTCCCCTTTGGACTTACTAATGCATCTGGAGTTTTTCAGGCCTTAATCAATGACGTTCTCAGAGATTTTCTCAATTCTTTTGTATTCGTCTATCTGGATGATATCCTGATCCAACATCACGTCAGGCAGGTGCTGCAGAGGCTGCTGGAGAACAACTTGTTCATCAAGGCTGAGTTTCACACCACGTCTACCACGTTCCTCGGGTTCACCATCGGCCCCAAAGGCATCGAGATGGAACCTGCTAAGGTCCAAGCTGTCACTAGGTGGCCCACCCCTACCTCACGGCAAGAACTTCAGAGGTTCTTAGGCTTCGCTAACTTTTATCGACGGTTTATCCGAGGCTACAGCTCCATCGCCGCCCCTCTAACAGCCCTCACGTCTACTAAGACCCATTTCTGCTGGAACCCGGAATCTGAGAAAGCCTTCAGCGAACTTAAGAAGCGGTTCACCTCCGCCCCGATCCTCACCATCCCAGACCCGTCACGTCAGTTCATCGTGGAGGTCGACGCCTCCAGCACTGGAGTAGGAGGAATCCTCTCACAAAGATCCAACCTGGATAATAAACTGCACCCATGCTCCTTCTTCTCCCACCGCCTAACTCCTGCTGAAAGTAATTACGGCATCGGAGACCGTGAACTCTTAGCCATCAAGTTAGCCCTGGAGGAATGGAGACACTGGCTAGAGGGAACGGAGGTCCCATTCCTAGTTTGGACCGACCACAGGAACCTCGAGTACCTACGGAGCGCCAAGAGGCTCAATTCTCGCCAGGCCCGTTGGTCCCTCTTCTTCGCAAGGTTCAACTTTTCCCTCTCCTACCGACCAGGGTCTAAGAACACCAAGCCGGACGCCCTTTCGAGACTATTTACGACCACCCAAGACCCTGCCACAGGTGAAACTATTTTGCCACCCCCCTGCCTACTCGCCGTGGCCGAGCTCGACATCGAAACCAGTGTCAAGCAAGCCCTATCTCATGAACCAAGCCCAAGCAACGTACCCCCTAACTGTCTCTTCGTTCCCCTTGCTCTGCGCTCTCAAGTCCTGGAGTGGGCCCACAGCTCTAAACTCTCGTGCCACCCAGGCTCCGCCAGAACCCTGGCACTAGCCCAGCAGCGGTTTTGGTGGCCCACCCTCAAGGAGGACGTCTCTAGCTTTGTTTCGGCGTGCAATATCTGCATAAGATCCAAGCATGTCAACACGGCCCCAGCTGGCTTCCTCAGACCTCTGCCCATCCCTCATCGCCCCTGGTCCAACATTGCCCTGGACTTCGTCACTGGGCTACCCCCCTCCGCCGGCCACACCTGCATCATGACCGTGGTTGATCGGTTCTCTAAAGCTGCTTTATCCTCCTACCAAAACTTCCGTCCGCCAAGGAGACTGCTGAGCTCATGATTAGCCACGTGTTCAAGCTCCACGGCCTGCCTATGGACATTGTCTCAGATCGGGGCCCACAGTTCACCTCTCGATTCTGGAAAGCGTTCTGTAAGCTGATTGGGGCCACTCCCAGCTTGTCCTCTGGTTTCCACCCCCAATCTAACGGCCAGACGGAGAGAAAGAACCAGTCCCTCGAAATTGCCCTGAGTTGTATGGCTGCTCGAGATGTTACCTCCTGGAGCCGTTTCCTACCTTGGGTTGAGTACGCCCATAACTCCCAACCCTCATCATCCACCGGTCTGTCTCCCTTCCAGTGCTGCCTGGGCTATCAACCGCCACTATTCCCGTCTCAGGAGGAGGAGGTCAGCGTCCCATCTGCCCAAGCTTTTGTCAGGCGCTGCAAAAAGACCTGGCTGCAAGCGAGGAGAACGCTGTTACGGGTCGGCAAGAGATACAAGACACAGGCCGACCGCAGACGCTCTCAGGCTCCCAAGTACAGGGTGGGACAGAGAGTCATGCTCGCTGCCAGAGATATCCCCCTAAAGACCACCTGCCGCAAGCTCTCCCCTCATTACCTCGGCCCCTTCACCATCACCAAGATAGTCAACCCCTGCGCTGTTAAACTCTTGCTCCCCTCAACTATGCGGCGAATTAATCCTACATTCCACGTGTCCCAGCTGCGCCGTCTCGCCTCATGCCCATTAAGTCCCCCCACCCACCCTCTACCTCCTCCCCGTATCATTGATGGCAGTGAAGCCTACACTGTCCGCCGACTCTTGAAAGCTCGCCGCCGAGGTAGAGGCATTCAGTTTCTGGTGGACTGGGAGGGTTATGGACCTGTGGAGAGAAGCTGGATCCCTGCCAAGTTTGTCCTAGACCCCAAGTTAATTTTTGACTTTTATAAACGTTACCCTGAGGCTCCGCGCTCTAACGCCCAGAGGCGTTCTTAAAGGGGGGGGTACTGTCATGATTTATGCCCTGTCTGCCTCGTATTCCTTTTTTTCTCCACGCTGTCACCTTACCCACGTGCCCATGTTTTCCCCCAGCCTGTCATGCATTCTTTCCCACGCCCCCGTTTCCGCCCCGTCCACACACCTGTTTCTCATCTCCTCCGCTGATTATCCCAGTGATTTAAGCACGCGCTGCGCGCTGCTCAGATCGCTGGATTATTGTGTGTTTATACCTCGATTCTCTCGCGTTTTCTTTCATCGTCTTTCACGTTACGACCTCGCTTTGTTTTCTCTCGTTTTTGATTTTTTGCCTGCCGATTTTGATTGTTCGCCTGCCTTTTGCTCTCCCGGTTTCGACTCACGCTTCCCCCTTTGATTTACGGCTCCTGTCTCTCGTCCTTTTGGTTTCGCTTTGCCTCGCTGCTTGTCTTCCCGGTTTTGACCTCGCGCTTTCCTTTTGACTACGGCTCTCGCTTTGTGTTTTGTTTTTGACGCTTCGCTGACGGACTCACGGCATTCGACCCTCGCTCACGCCTCCGACCACGCCCCCCCACATCTCGATACAGTCATTATCCGCGCTTGGATTCATATCGTTCTGCCATTTCCTGCGTGACAGTCACAGTAAATACAATAGTGATGGTAATTTCCACATGAGTACTTTACAAAACAAACATGAAAAATCTGAACCAGAGCTATTGCTATGTACTGTACAATAATAAGTAAAAAAAAACATTGGTTAAATGTTGTTTAGATCAAGTTCATTAACTGACAATTTGATTTGTACAAAGTATAAACTGTTATATGGCGTATCTCCACATCTGTTTATTGTTATTTAAGTTCTGAGTTATTTCAGGTACTTTTAACACATTGTTGGGTTGTTCATGTTGGCTCATATGAGATGTAGTTTACAAATGAACACCTGGTTGGGTTATTTTGACCCAAAAACTGGTTTATTCATTATTCTTTCGTTTCTCCAAATAGCAGCCTGCAAAATGTTCGAAATATTACTGTTTATTGTGTTACAGGTGTAGTTTTAAGAGTTGTTTAGGCAGAACTGGTGTGTATACAGCTCAAAATTTAGAAAAAATGCCCCAGCGATTTCTGAGCTTCAGGAAATCTCCCAGCGCTCTGCGCATAACACCGGGCCAACTCATGTCGGAAAGAATTTATAAACGTTTTCTTAACGTGGGCTATTGTTTTTTACTTATAATATTTGTTAATTTAATTCAAATGAGGTTTGGACTCAGGACTTTGATTCAGCATCGTGATTCCCCGCTTTAATTTACTATGTAGTCTAAATCAGCGCAAAACCGCATGCATGAAGTTTTCCAGAGCGCACCAGCAGAAGTAGACTATACGTCGAGAAAACAGCAAGCAAACTGACTCTGACCATTTTAAAAAACGTTTGCGTTCATTTTCTGACGCGCTTAAGTTCACCAAAAACAATAAAGAACAGCGCACCTTATTTGCTTTCAAACATTTACAAATTCATAACGTTTTTTCCTTATTGTGAGTGCGCTTAAATAAAAGTTGAGTCTTATAAAGGCTATGTAGTCCTATATAGTTTTATTATATAGTTTTTGCACATAAATCTGAGTCCTCATCTGTTAAATTTTTGAGGACAATAGTTTTTTTAGCCTGTCACGGCATGCTCCTAAATCAATATCGCTCCTCGCTCACTAGTTAGGTGGCCTCCCCTTCAGATATGCGAAGCAGTGGGGCCGTTGAATTAGGCACGCAAGCTGGTGAGCTATCCTTGCTAATGATCCCGGGCTTGCACCCCGCGCTATAAAATACTCGGGGTTTGTTTGTTACAGGGGATTTTACTACGCGGAAGTGCGGCATGCAAGCAGGGTGAATGGAACGCGCCCCAGGGACCAAAGAAGTGGGAGGGGCCGGTCCGGTCATAGCGGAGAGCAGAGTCAGCACGAGCGGACGGAGGCAGGAGCTGCTGTGCGCGGATGGCCGTCGCAATCACACCGCGTAGTAAAATCCACTGTTACCCAATAAACCCCAATTATTTTATAGCGCGGGGTGCAAGCCCAGGATCATTAGCAAGGATAGCTCACTAGCCGTGCCTAATTCCGTCATGTCATGTGGGCATTATAAGATTTGTATTGAAAACTTTTATTTAAAAAGTGGCAGCTGGCACGGCTAAAATAGACGCAGGTTAATTTTTTATAGTCTAAATAAAAATCCTCCTCTTTAATTTCCTATAGCCTAATTAGCACTCAACCGTACACAAAGTTTTCCCGAGCACTGAGGAATTTTGTTAAATAATATTTATGCAGTATAATCATTGCCTCTTATTCCTATACATTCAGAGAAACTGAAATGCACCTCTCCCCACTTTAAAAACCTCTTGAATCTGAGGCTCTTCTGGAGACTTTCAGTAATTTAAATTTGTGTAATTTTAATCTTCTGGATTCTAGATTCTAAAGTTGACATTGTTACCTTTTTTAATCCTTGTAATGGAAGAAATTGAGATTTTCCTTATGATAGCATAAATTGCATTGTTTTAATCAGTCCATACACAATAATATTCTTTGGTATTTTTATTAAAAAAAAACGGGTATGGGGCTATCTTGGTTTAATAATCCTCGTGCCAGGTTTAGGTTTAGTATCCAGTGTACACCGTTTGTACATCTGTTATTTTACAACTATATCATAACACTCAGAAATACCTTTTATTTGGGGTTAAGTGACTGATGTGCCTAACATTTTTCAGCTGAGCCTCTGTTTCACTGTTAATCCACGACTTTTCATGAGTATGTAAGACCGCGACACCTCTCTCACACACATACACAGCAGACCAAATCATTAGCACATCCCTCCCCCAAACAGCGCAGCCATTTACTTTTATTCTTATTTACTTACATCTGAACTGAGTCATTTACATAAGTCTCTGATCAATAGCTCATCATATCAATTTATTTATACAGATGTACCTGTTTTACAGGGAAATTCACTGTTACTGAATGATTGACTCTGACAGAGCCATAAGAACAGTGGCAGCTGGAAAACCTAAAACAGAAGCAGGATTATTTTTTATAATCTAAATAAAAATGCTTTTCTAAACGTGGGCTATTGTTATTTACTTACAATATTTGTTAATTTAATTTAAATGGGGTTTGGGCTCCGTGATGTTGAGCATCGTGATCCTCCTCTTTACTTTAATACGTAGAATCAGCGCTTAACCGCGTGCATAAAGTTTTGTAAATTCGTTTAATGTTTAACTTGTATTTCATAAGGTTTTGCCAGCGGTGGTACAGTGCAATGGGGGTCATTAGTTACTATTAAAGAATTGCGCCTGTAATGGGTGTGCGCCCAAATTTACTATCGCTACTCGCTCACTCCGTAGGCTCCCTGAATAGGCTACAAAAGGGACGAAGCCGCCTATTCGTTCCGGTTGGCAATAATTAACGTTAATATGAACTCAGGCTTGCTTCACATTATAAAAGCAAGGCGGGGAGTTTAGTCAGAGGTCTGGGACTATGTGGTGTGGTGGAGAATAGGAGAATGGCATGCGAGTGGGGCGATGTGACACGCCCCAGGGACTTTAAACAAGGACACTGGAATTCTGCCCTTTGATCCCCGCGCTGAGGACAGCGCGAGCTCCCGCGGCACCTTCACTCCCGCATTGTGCCCGCCTACGCAGCCCCGCTGCCGAAGAGGAAAAGGCTGCGAGGACGTTTGTGTTAAGTTTTTATGTCAGCGAGGACTCGCGCCGGCCATAAACACCGGGAGAAGCGCCGTCACGAGGGAGCATGCAGGAGCGCTGCCTCCGTGTGCTCCGTTCTGCCACTTATCGTCAGCTGTGTGCCCGCATGCCAGTGTGGCACAGCCCCCGGAACTGCACATGCACAACCTTTATCCCATTCTTCCCATTCTCCCTCCTTTAACCCTTTACTTCGCCATTTTACCTAAATAAATTACCCCTTTCCCCGTAAGACATCGCCTCGTGTCCGTGCTTTATGGTGCTGTCCGTGCAACATGGGTCGAACCCGTTACAGATTATAACAGTCTACTGCATTTCATTTTTATAATAACGCAAAAACACAAGCGGGGCTAAATGACCGACATCAGCTGACGCAGTAGAATGTCCTGACAATGTTTTAATTTTATGGTCATTTATTTCAGGTAATAAATCTACTATAAATTTAAAGAACACAAGAAATAAGATGACACAAAACCCTACATGCTTCTTTTCTAATTACATGTGATAAAATCTAAAGGCTCACTGTGTTAACATTTATTTTGCTTAAATTTCATCCTAATAAGATTTGATTTAATTTTAATTCTACATTTGTACTGTAAATTTAGTACTGTGATGATCTACAGTTAATTTACATTCACATTATACATTGTGTGACTGTAACCATACCTAACTGCCATCTCTCCTCTTCTTCTCTTCCCCCCTCTTTTTTTTTCCTCTGTCCTCCTGTCTCCCCCTTTCACTCTTTCTCTTTCTCTGTCGAGCTACACATGTCGTTCCCGAGCTGCCAGTGATCCAGACTCCCTCTGCCCTCCAGACCTGTCTGACCCATCCTGGTGCCCCGCTTTTGGCTGAAGATCTCGTCACATGGATGCCCCGTGTGTCTCTCTGGGATGCGTCTGGTGTCTGGGGATGATTCTCTCTACCTAGAAAATGGTTCTGGCCTTGACTGGTGTTGGCAACTGTTTCTCTGGGGACTTGACAGTTCGATAGTTCAGGACTGGAACTTCTTACAAGTCTACCTGGGTCTTTAATAACTACCTGGACTCCATATTAACATCAATTAATATCAGCTATTATAGCTGAACTGCCTGCCACCTAACACACTGTATAAATGCAGATCATTTACTGCTTTCTGTTTCACCCAATGAGGATGGGTTCCCTGTTGAGTCTGGTTCCTCTCAAGGTTTCTTCCTATTACCATCTCAGGGAGTTTTTCCTTGCCACTGTCGCCCTCGGCTTGCTCACCAGGGACAAACTGACCATTTTGATTCATACAAATTCACATTTCATACAAACTTAAATAATTCTTTTGATTGTGTAAAGCTGCTTTGCGGCAATGACAATTGCTAAAAGTGCTATACAACTAAAATTGAATTGAATTAAATTCATTTAAAATACGGATGCGCTGGAGTCGTAAAGGAGCCAGGACTGCATCCATGCAGTTTGTATATGTGCGGGTGACAGAGCTAGGCCAAATGGAAGGACCCGATACTGGTAAGCTTCACCCCCGAAAACTAATCTTAGGAAACTTCCTGTGTTGTGGCAATATTTCGATATGAAAATATGCGTCCTTCAGGTCGATTGTCACAAACCAATCCTCTGGTTGGATTTGAGAAACAATCATTTTGACAGTCAAATTTTTGAATCTGTACTTTCTGAAATAGCGGTTAAGCCCGCGAAGATCTAAAATTGGACGCAGCCCCCCATCTTACTTGAAACCAAGAAAAACCGACTGTAGCAGCCTGATTCTCTGTCTGGCAGGGGAACATGTTCTATTGCCCCTTTCCCCAGCAAAGTCTGCATTTCCAGAGTCAGCCCTTTCCGGTTTCACGTAAGTGGAGACCAGGCCATTGAGACGCAGAGGGCGATGTGCAAACTGAATCCTGTAGTTCCTCTCTGTACAGTCCTTAGTACCCAAGGAGATATACCTGGCAGTAGCTTCCACGCTGACAGCTTCTCTGAAAGGGGCACAAGTTTTGGCACTTCGGCTAGATGGGGGGAGATGTTAGATGTTCGGCATCCTGAAACCTGGCAGAAATGACCGAACAACTAACATCTTGTTGGAGACCAGTGTTCCCCGAAACACCAGGGGTGGCAGGCTTAAAAACAGGCCTCTTGGGGCGCCAGGGAGAAGACTTTATTCTCAGAAGGAATTCTATGCGCCCGTCCCCAGGGGGTGCCACCCCCACGGTCCTGGGCGTATGAGCCTCAGGACTTCTTCTTTGAAAAGATGACAGCGAGCCCCACTCTAGTCTCTACGAGGGGGTGACCGGCTCAGCACACTCTCTTTCTGCGCTTCGCGCCTCGCGAGAGCCAGACCTGGTCAGGACTGGGTGGCCGACAGTCCCGACTCTTAAGCACGTCGAGGGGGGGGGTTGGGGGGAACTTCCCAAAGGCCTGTTCATATAGTTTCGCCTCCCAAAACCTAGTGGCGACGGAATTAACAGCGTTGCCAAACAGGCTGGAAGGCGAGATGGGAACGTACGATCCTTATCCTTGATGCCTGTGAGGTTTAGCCACAGATGGAAAGAGATAGCCCGCAAGCGTCTTTTCTTTCTCGGGCATCATCATATAACCCAGTGCAATTGCATCAACGATAGTCGAATAAATCGAAGTTGATGGAACGAAAAAACACGGGATAATAGGGCTTATTCCATGAAAGAGCTAACTTGTCATGGAGGTCGCCAAGGAAGGGGAGAGAGAGAGAGAGCGTCGTTGAGGCTCCACCACCCGGCCACCCGACAGAAACCTCTCATCTAATTTTGAGCGCTTGGGGGAATCCCAGACGATCGCATGCATTACTTACCTGCATTTACTTCACCTTATCCACGGATTGAGAAAGAGGAAGTATCTCCTGCCCATTCACAAGAAGCGCCAGGTGCCCTTGAGAAGTGGACGGAAAAACTCCCTAATCCGGCAAGAGTGCGAGAGAAAGGTGGAATTCCGTCTCATGCGCATCTGCCAGATATGCACGTGGACCCCAGGAATGCGCCGTGAAACAAAAAGTGTGAAGCATCGAGTGTAGCTTTTAAAAGGGAACAGTGCTGCTAGGATCCTGATGCGAGCATGTAAATATGATCATGTTACATCCATCCTTAAATCCCTTAATTGGCTTCCTGTTTTATTCAGAATTGAATACAAGGTTGCCCTTTTTACCCTCCAGTGTATCTATGGGGATGACCCTCCCAATCTCATATAACTTATTACTTCACATACATCTACACACAATCTCTGCTCTGTCTCAATACATCTTCTGAAACCTCCAAAAACACCAAGCTTCATACTATGGGAGATCAGCCTTTTTGCTCAGAAGCACGTAGACTATGGAATGCTGAGGATGCCACAGACTGTTGATAATTTTAAATTTGGTGTTAAAACTTATCTTTTTATTAGAGATTTTAGGTGGAAATAATTTGTAACATTTGAGATTTGCTTTAAATATAAAGTGCATTATAAATAAAATTTTATTATTATTATTATTATTATCATCATCACTATCCACATGTGCTTTAAATGAAAGACTGAAATGTATAATTACACCGAGCTCTTTTACTGTTGCACTTAATGAAACAGAAAGGCCATCCCAAGTTACATTGTCATCAAGCTTACTTTTAGCTGCATATGGTCCTAGTACCAGAACTTGTGTGTTAACAGGATTAAGCAGAAGGAAGCTAATTAACAGCCAGTCTCTTACGTCCTGCTCACATTGCACAACTTTAGTAAGCTGTTTTTTCTCATCTGGTTTTGCTGAGATGTATAACTGTGTGTCATCAGCATAACAGTGAAAACTAAAACCATGCTTACAAATTATGTTGCCCAGAGGAAGCATGAGAAGAGAAAATATCAGATAAAATTTCAGTGGGCCTAAAACTGAACCCTGTGGAACACCAAACTCTACAAGAGAACATGCAGAATAATCACTATTTAAATCTACAAACTGATAACGATCAGTCAAACAGGATCTGAGCCAAGAGAGGGCCGTTCCCTTAATTCCTACTACATTTTCCAATCTGTAAAGGAGAATATTATGATTAATAGTGTCAAAAGCTGTACTGAGGTCGAGTAACATAAGTACAGTATAGTGATGCAACCCTGATCAGAGGCCAATAGGAAGTCATTGACTACTTTAACAAGTGCAATTTTCTGAGTGTAGTCTTCTGTCTCTTTGCTGTCTGTTTGCAGGTGAACTTCCCCCAGCTTTAAATCCTGTGGATAGCGTGACTCCAGCTGTGTTTACTGTATGTGGGAGGAGATTAGTCCCATAGAGCCGTGTGCTGCAGGGCTTCATTATCACATAGCAGATGTGTATAAACTCGCATTCTCTTTACCTGCTTCAACTGCTTTCACATATACAAACTGCATACAGACTGTGATGTGAGGGCTCCAGAAAAATGAGTTTCCGTGAGAACTCTCATCCTTACACTGATGTTTATAAACAGAGATAATACAGACATACTGGTCACAGGGACAAACTGACCATTTTGATTCATACAAATTCACATTTCATACAAACTTAAATAATTCTTTTGACAATGTAAAGCTGCTTTGCGGCAATGAAAATTGCTAAAAGCGCTATACAAATAAAATTGAATTGAATTGAATTGAATTATGTCTTATGGTTACTGTGTTGGTCATGTAACCAGGACATTTGTCAATTAACACTTTGCTCAAAAAATTAAAGGAAAACATTCAACAAGTCAGTAAATAAAGTTAGCAGAAGTTTAAAAATTATCAACAATTTAAACTGCAGGATTTGTGAATTAGAACATTTCAAAATAACACTTTAGTCAGTTTGGACCCATTAAAAAAAAGATTTTCTTTATGATATTTTAGTTGTTATGTATATACTAATTCAGTGACCTCACTGTAACTGTAACGCAGATG
This sequence comes from Clarias gariepinus, assembly GCF_024256425.1. Taxonomy (NCBI): domain Eukaryota; kingdom Metazoa; phylum Chordata; class Actinopteri; order Siluriformes; family Clariidae; genus Clarias; species Clarias gariepinus. The sequence continues at coordinate 41,507,258 of NC_071103.1, forward strand.
ACAAATAGATGCATTATCATGGAGTGATCCATATATAGGGTAGAAAAATACTTAGATACACTCACTGTCCAATTTATTATGAACACCAGTACACATTAGTGCTCTTATCTAATCAGCCATAAATGTAGCAGTGATGCAATGCAATAATAAATAAATAAATGAATAATAATAATAATAATAATAATATACAAATACAGGTCAAGAGCTTCAGTCATTGTTCACATCAATTGATTAATCGAACCAGATGGACTAGTTTAAGTATCAGAATCAATTGATCTCCATCTGGGATTTTCGCTTACACTAATGTCTAGAGTTTGTACAGGATGTATGTTTTTGTATAGCACATTTAACAATGGTCGTTGTTGCAAAACAGCTTTACAGAATCTAAGGAAAATTATGGAAATGTGTTTGAAATGTGAGAAAAAATGTATGATTTAAAATAATCACTCAAACACTCAACCAAGGCAAATATATTTTAAAAAATGCTTGGCTAAATAAATTGTTTTTTAGCCTACTAAGACTGTGTCTGAGTCCCGAACATTAATTGAAAGGCTATTCCATAATTTTGGGGCTTTGTTAGAAAAAGGCCTGCCCCCTGCTGTCGTTTTCATAATACGCGGTACTGACAAGCAGCCTGCATCCTTTGATCAAAGTAGGCGTGGCGGATCATAAGACACTAGCGAATACTGCAGTGCGAGTCCATTTAATGCTTTATACGTCAAAAGTAGTATTTTAAAATCTATGAAATTTCACAGGGAGCCAGTGAAGTGAAGATAAAATAGGGGTGATGTGCTCGTATATTCTGGTTCTAGTAAGGACTCTCGCTGCTGCATTCTAGACTAACTGAAGCTTGTTTATGCACCTAGTTGAACAACCAGACAGTAAGGCATTACAATAGTCCAACCTAGAGGTGATAAAAGCATAAAATAGTTTTTCTGCATCGTTTAGTGACAATATATTTCTTATCTTGGCAATATTCATGAGGTGAAAGAATGCTATCCTGGTAATATTAGCTGGACTTCTGCAATGCACTTCTCATTGGGGCTTCTGGAAAAAGCCTTCAAAAGCTGCAGTATATTCAAAACAGTGCTGCTAGGATCCTGATGCGAGCATGTAAATATGATCATATTACATCCATCCTTAAATGTCTTCATTGGCTCCCTGTTTTATTCAGAATTGAATACACAGTTGCCCTTCTTACCCTCCAGTGTATCTATGGGGATGCCCCTCCCTATCTCAAATAACTTATTACTTTACATACATCTACATGCAGTCTCTGCTCTGTCTCAATACATCTTCTGAAACCTCAAAAAACACCAAGCTTTATACTATGGAAGATCTGCCTTTTTGCTCAGAAGCACGTAGACTATGGAATGCTGTGGATGCCACAGACTGTTGATAATTTTAAATTTGGTCTTGAAACTTATCTTTTTATCAGCGATTTTAAGCGAAATAATTTGTAGCATTTGAGATTTGCTTCAAGTATAAAGTGCATTATAAATAAAATGTATTATTAATCACACCGAGCTCTTATACTGTTGCACTTAATGAAACAGAAAGGTCATCTAGAGTTAAAGTGTCATCCAGCTTACTTTTAGCTGCATATGGTCCTAGTACCAGAACTTGTGTGTTGACAGGATTAAGCAGAAGGATGCTAATTAACAGTCAGTTTCTTATGTCCTGCTTACATTGCTCAGCTTTAGTAAGCTGTTTTTTCTTATCTGGTTTTGCTGAGATGTATAACTGTGTGTCATCAGCATAACAGTGAAAACAAAAACCATGCTTACAAATTATGTTGCCCAAAGGAAGCATGTGAAGAAAAAATATTAGAAAAAATACCAGTGGGCCTAAAACTGAACCCTGTGGAACACCAAACTCTACAAGAGAACATGCAGAATAATCACCATTCAAATCTACATACTGATAACGATCAGTCAAACACGATCTGAGCCACGAGAGGGCCGTTACCTTAATTTCTACTACATTTTCCAATCTGTAAAGGAGAATACTATGATCAATAGTGTCAAAAGTCGCACTGAGGCCGAGTAACACAAGTATAGTGACGGAACCCTGATCAGAGGCCAATAGGAGGTCATTTACTACTTTAACAAGTGCCATCCTTTGGATAGCGTGACTCCAGCTGTGTTTACCATATGTGGGAGGAGTTTAGTCCCATAGAGCCATGTGTTGCAGGGCTTTATTTTGACATGTGTATAAACTCGCATTTTGGCGGATGTGTATAAACTCGCATTCTCTTTACTCAGAATTCCTTTATCTGCTTCTCTTAGCCCGAAGCCCACATATACAAAATGCATACAGACTGTGATGTGAGGCCCCAAAAAATTTGTTTCAGTGAGAACTCTCATCCTTACACAGATGTTTATATACAGAAATAATACGGAGATACTGGTGAGAAGATCACACAGCATCATTATGTCTCACGGTTACTGTGTTGTGCATGTAACCAGGACATTTGTCAATCAACATTTTGCTCAAAAAATAAAAGGAAAACATTTAACAAGTCAGTAAATACAGTTAGCAGAAGTTTAAACATCATCGACAATTTAAACTGCAGGATTTGTGAAATAGAACATTTCAGAATAACGCTTTAGTCAATTTTAGACCCATTTAAAAGTAGATTTTCTTTATGATAGTTTAGTTATGTATATACTAATTTAGTGACCTCACTGCAACTGTAACGAAGATGACAAATAGATGCAGTTATTATGGAGTGATCCATATA